>NW_028227744.1:0-58277 GCF_978045245.1 Mus caroli | reverse complement strand
ACTGTGTGAATTTTTAATTTTAAAAGTTTTTAAGTTTTTTTTCGTCATATTCTGGGTCCTACAGTCTGATTTTCTCATTTCCACGTTTTTCAGGTTTTCTTACCACATTCCAGGTCCTTCAGTGTGAATTTTTAATTTTCCACGTTTTTCAGTGTTTCTCACCATATGTGGGTAATACAGGTGTGAATTTTTAATTTTCTACTTTTTTCATGGTTTCTTGCTATATTGTGGATCCGACAGTCTGAATTTTAATTTTCACGTTTTTCTGGGTTTCTCGGCATATTCTGGGACCTGCAGTGTGATTGTCTCATTTTCCACGTTTTTCAAGTTTTTTCGTAATTCTGGGTCCTACAGTGTGATTTTCTCATTTCCACCTTTTTCAGGTTTTCTCGCCATATTTGGGGTCCTTCACTGTGAGTTTCTAATTTTCTACTTTATTCAGGGTTTCTCGCCATATTCTGGGTCGTAGAGTGTGAATTTTAAATTTTCAAGTTTTCAGGGTTTATCGCCATATTCTGCTTCCTACAGTGTGAATTTTAAATTTTCCAAGTTTTTCAATGTTTCTCGTCATATTCAGGGTCCTACAGTGTGAAATTTTAATTTTAAATGTTTTTAAGGTTTTTTTTTCGTCATATTCTGTGTCCTACAGTGTGATTTTCTCAGGTTCCAACTTTTTCAGGTTTTCTCGCCATATTTGGGGTCCTTCACTGTGAATTTTTAATTTTCTACTTTTTTCAGGGTTTCTCGCCATATTCTGGGTTGTACAGTGTGAATTTTAAATTTTCCAAGTTTTTCAGGGTTTCTCGCCATATCCTGGGTCCTACAGTGTTAATATTTAATTTTCCATGTTTTTCAGGTTTTCTCTCCATATTCTGGATCCTTCAGTGTGAGTTTTTAATTTTCCACGTTTTCAGTGTTTCTCGCCATAATGTGGGTAATAGAGTGTGAATTTTTAATTTTCCACTTTTTTCATGGGTTTCTCGCCATATTCTGGGTCCGACAGTGTAAATTTTTAATTTTAATGTTTTTCAGGGTTTCTCGGCATATTCAGGGTCCTGCAGAGTGATTTTCTCATCTCCATGTTTTTGAAGTTTATTCCTAATTCTGGGTCTACAGTGTGATTTTCTCATTTTCCACCTTTTTCAGGTTTTCGCGCTGTATCCGGGGGTCCTTTCGTGTGAGTTTTTTAATTTCTACTTTTTTCAGAGTTTCTCGACATATTCTGGGTCATACAGTTTTGAATTTTAAATTTTCCAAGTTTTTCAGGGTTTCTTGCCATATTCTGCGTCCTACAGTGTGAATTTTAAATTTTCCTAGTTTTTCAGTGTTTCTCGCCATATTCATGGTCATACTGTGTGAATTTTAATTTTAAAGTTTTTAAGTTTTTTTCGTCATATTCTGGGTCCTACAGTCTGATTTTCTCATTTCCACGTTTTTCAGGTTTCTTACCACATTCCAGGTCCTTCAGTGTGAATTTTTAATTTTCCACGTTTTTCAGTGTTTCTCACCATATGTGGGTAATACAGTGTGAATTTTTAATTTTCTACTTTTTCATGGTTTCTTGCTATATTGTGGATCCGACAGTCTGAATTTTAATTTTCACGTTTTTCTGGGTTCTCGGCATATTCTGGGACCTGCAGTGTGATTGTCTCATTTTCCACGTTTTCAAGTTTTTTCGTAATTCTGGGTCCTACAGTGTGATTTTCTCATTTTCCACCTTTTTCAGGTTTTCTCGCCATATTTGGGGTCCTTCACTGTGAGTTTCTAATTTTCTACTTTATTCAGGGTTTCTCGCCATATTCTGGGTCGTAGAGTGTGAATTTTAAATTTTCCAAGTTTTCAGGGTTTATCGCCATATTCTGCTTCCTACAGTGTGAATTTTAAATTTTCCAAGTTTTTCAATGTTTCTCGTCATATTCAGGGTCCTACAGTGTGAAATTTTAATTTTAAATGTTTTTAAGGTTTTTTTTTCGTCATATTCTGTGTCCTACAGTGTGATTTTCTCAGGTTCCAACTTTTTCAGGTTTTCTCGCCATATTTGGGGTCCTTCACTGTGAATTTTTAATTTCTACTTTTTTCAGGGTTTCTCGCCATATTCTGGGTTGTACAGTGTGAATTTTAAATTTTCCAAGTTTTTCAGGGTTTCTCGCCATATCCTGGGTCCTACAGTGTTAATATTTAATTTTCCATGTTTTTCAGGTTTTCTCTCCATATTCTGGATCCTTCAGTGTGAGTTTTTTAATTTTCCACGTTTTCAGTGTTTCTCGCCATAATGTGGGTAATAGAGTGTGAATTTTTAATTTTCCACTTTTTTCATGGTTTCTCGCCATATTCTGGGTCCGACAGTGTAAATTTTTAATTTAATGTTTTTCAGGGTTTTCTCGGCATATTCAGGGTCCTGCAGAGTGATTTTCTCATCTCCATGTTTTTGAAGTTTATTCCTAATTCTGGGTCCTGTGATTTTCTCATTTTCCACCTTTTTCAGGTTTTCGCGCTGTATCCGGGGGTCCCTTTCGTGTGAGTTTTTTAATTTCCCACTTTTTTCAGATTTTCTCGACATATTCTGGGTCATACAGTTTGAATTTTAAATTTTCCAAGTTTTTCAGGGTTTCTTGCCATATTCTGCGTCCTACAGTGTGAATTTTTAAATTTTCCTCCTTTTTCAGTGTTTCTCGCCATATTCATGGTCATACTGTGTGAATTTTTAATTTTAAAATTTTTAAGTTTTTTTTTCGTCATATTCTGGGTCCTACAGTGTGATTTTCTCATTTCCACATTTTTCAGGTTTTCTTGCCGTATTCCAGGTCCTTCAGTGTGAATTTTTAATTTTCCACGTTTTTCAGTGTTTCTCACCATATGTGGGTAATACAGTGTGAATTTTTAATTTTCCACTTTTTTCATGGTTTCTTGCTATATTGTGGATCCGACAGTCTGAATTTTAATTTCACGTTTTTCTGGGTTTCTCGGCATATTCTGGGACCTGCAGTGTGATTGTCTCATTTTCCACGTTTTTCAAGTTTTTTCGTAATTCTGGGTCCTACAGTGTGATTTTCTCATTTTCCACCTTTTTCAGGTTTTCTCGCCTTATTTGGGTTCCTTCACTGTGAATTTTTAATTTTCTACTTTTTTTCAGGGTTTCTCACCATATTCTGGGTCTTACAGTGTGAATTTTAAATTTTCCACGTTTTTCAGAGTTCCTCACCATATTCAGGGTCCTACAGTGTGAATTTTTAATTTTAAACGTTTTAAAGTTTTTTTTGTCATATTCTGGGTCCTACAGTGTGATTTTCTCATTTTCAAACTTTTCAGGTTTTCTCAGCATATTCTGACCCTCCTACAGTGTGAATTTTTAATTTAAACGTTTTTAAGGTTTTTTTTTTTGTCATATTCTGGGTCCTACAGTGTGATTTTCTCATTTCTGGGTCCTACAGTGTGATTTTCTCATTTTCAAACTTTTCAGGTTTTCTCGGCATATTCTGACTCCTATAGTGTGAATTTTTAATTTTCCACCTTTTCAAGGTTTCTTGCTATATTCAGGTCCTACACTGTGAATTTTTAATTTTCCACCTTTTTCAGGTTTTTTTTGACATATTTGGGGTCCTTCACTGTGAGTTTTAATTTTCTACTTTTTTTTCATGGTTTCTTGCCATATTCTGGGTCCGACAGTGTGGAATTTTTAATTTTCACGTTTTTCAGGTTTTCTTGCTATATTCTGGGTCCGATAGTGTGAATTATTAATTTTCACGTTTTTCAGTGTTTCTAGGCATATTCTGGGTCCGGTAGTGTGATTTTCTCATTTTCCACGGTTTTCAAGTTTTTTCGTAATTCTGGGTCCTACTACAGTGTGATTTTCTCATTTTCCACCTTTTTCAGGTTTTCTCGCCATATTCTGTGTTCTACAGTGTGATTATCTCATTTTCACCTTTTTCTGGTTTTCTTGCCATATTCCAGGTCCTTCAGTGTGAATTTTTAATTTTCCACGTTTTTCAAGGTTTCTTGCCATATTCTGGTCCTAAAGTGTGAATTTTGAATTTTCCCCATTTTTTAGTGTTTCTCACCATATCCTGGGTCCTACAGTGTTAATATTTAATTTTCCATGTTTTTCAGGTGTTCTCGCCATAGTCTGGGTACTTCAGTGTGAGTTTTTAATTTTCCTAGTTTTTCAGGTTCTCTAGCCATATTCAAGGTTCTTCAGTGTGAATTTTTATTTTTCCACGTTTTTCAAGTTTTTTCATCATATTCAGGGTTCTACAGTGTGATTTTCTCAATTTCCACGATTTTCAGGTTTTCTTGCCATATTCCAGGTCCTTCAGTGTGACTTTTTAATTTTCAACGTTTTTCAGTGTTTCTCGCCATATTGTGGGTAATACAGTGTGAATTTTTAATTTTCCACGTTTTTCATGGTTTTTTCGCCATATTCTGGGTCCGACAGTGTGAATTTTTAATTTTCATGTTTTTCAGGGTTTCTTGGCATAACTGGGTCCTGTACTGTGATTTTCTCATTTTCCACGTTTTTTCAAGTTTTTTCGCAATTCTGTGTCCTACAGTGTAATTTTCTCATTTTTCCACCTTTTTCAGGTTTTCGCACTGTATTAGGGTTATTTTTGTGTGAGTTTTTTAATTTCTACTTTTTTCAGGGTTTCTCGGTATATTCTGGGTCCTGCAGTGTGATTTTCTCATTTCCATGTTTTTGAAGTTTTTTCCTAATTCTGGGTCCTACAGTGTGATTTTCTTCATTTTCCACATTTTTCACGTTTTCGCGCAGTAATCCGGGGTCCTTTTGTTTGAGTTTTTTAATTTCTACTTTTTTCAGGGTTTCTGCCATATTCTGGTTCCTACAGAGTGTATTTTTAAGTTTTTGACGTTTTTCATGGTTTCTCTGCATATTCTGAATCCTACAGAGTGACTTTCTCATTTTCGACCCTTTTCAAGTTTTTTAGCAAATCTGGTTCCTACAGTGTGATTTTCTCATTTTCCACCTTTTTCAGGTTTTCTCGCCATATTCGGGGTCCTTCAGTCTGATTTTTTTCATTATCCACGTTTTTCAGGTTTCTCGCCATTTTTCAGGTCATTCTGTGTGTGTTTTTTATTTTAGAAATTTTTCAGTGATTTTATCACCAATATTCTAGGTATTACAGTATGATTTTCTCATTTTTCGATTCTTTCATGGTTTGTCACCATATTTCAGGTCCCTACAGTGTGATTTTCTCATTTTTCGTCTTTTTCAGGTTTTATCACCATATTCCTGGTCCTACAGTTTGATTTTCTCATTTTCCACATTATTCAGGATTTCTTGCCATATTCCAGGCCTTCAGTGTGATTTTTTCATTATCCACGTTTTTCAAGGTTTCTTGCCATATTCCAGGTCCTTCATTATGAATAAATAATTATCCACATTTTTCAGGGTTTTCTCACCATATTCTGGGACCTACAGTTTGATTTTCTCATGTTTCAACTTTTTCAGTTTCTCACCATATTCCAGTTCTTACAGTGTAATTTCCTCATTTTCCACTTTATTCAGGATATCTCGCCATTTTCCAGATCCTTCAGTGTGAGTTTTTAATTTTCCACATTTTTCAGGGTTTATCGCCAAATTCCAGGTCCTTCAGTGTGAGTTTTTAATTTTTTACTTTTTTTCAGGGTTTCTCACCATATTCTGGTTCCTACAGCGTGTATTTTTAATTTTCCACTTTTTCAGGGTTTCTCCTCATATTCTGTGTCCTACAGTGTGATTTTCTCATTTTTGACGTTTTTCAAGTTTTTTCGCAATTCTGGGTCCTACAGTGTGATTTTCTCTTTTTCTACCTTTTCCAGGTTTTCTGGCCATATACGGGGTCCTACAGTGTGAATTTTTATTTTTTAATGTTTATAAGTTTTTTTCGTCATATTCTGGGTCCTACAGTATGATTTTCTTATTTTCCACCCTTTTCAGGTTTTCTCGCCATATTCGGGGTCCTTCAATCTGATTTTTTTCATTATCCCCGTTTTTCAGGGTTTCTTGCCATTTTTCAGGTCATTCTGTGTGTGTTTTTTATTTTCGAAATTTTTCAGTGATTTTATCACCATATTCTAGGTATTACAGTATGATTTTCTCATTTTTCGATTCTTTCATGGTTTGTCACCATATTTCAGGTCCTACAGTGTGATTTTCTCATTTTTCGTCTTTTTCAGGTTTTATCACCATATTCCTGGTCCTACAGTTTGATTTTCTCATTTTCCACATTATTCAGGATTTCTTGCCATATTCCAGGCCTTCAGTGTGATTTTTTCATTATCCACGTTTTTCAAGGTTTCTTGCCATATTCCAGGTCCTTCATTATGAATAAATAATTATCCACATTTTTCAGGGTTTCTCACCATATTCTGGGACCTACAGTTTGATTTTCTCATGATTCGACTTTTTCAGTTTCTCACCATATTCCAGTTCTTACAGTGTAATTTCCTCATTTTCCACATTATTCAGGATATCTCGCCATTTTCCAGGTCCTTCAGTGTGAGTTTTTAATTTTCCACATTTTTCAGGGTTTATCGCCATATTCCAGGTCCTTCAGTGTGATTTTTTCATTATCCACGTTTTTCTGGGTTTCTCGCCATATTTCAGGTCCTTCTGTGTGAGTTTTTTATTTTCGAGATTTTTCAGTGATTTTATCGCCATATTCTAGGTATTACAGATTTTCAGAAAAATGATTGTCTCATTTTTCAGTTCTTTCACGGTTTGTCACCATATTTCATGTCCTACAGTGTGATTTTCTCATTTTTCGACTTTCTCAGGGTTTCTCACCATATTCCAGGACCTAATGTGTTATTTTCTCATTTTCCACATTATTCAGGATATCTCTCCATTTTCCAGGTTCTTCAGTGTGAGTTTTTAATTTTCCACATTTTTCAGGGTTTATCGCCATATTCCAGGTCCTTCAGTGTGATTTTTTAATTATCCACGTTTTTCCTGGTTTCTCGCCATTTTTCAGGTCTTTCTTTGTGAGTTTTTTATTTTCGAGATTTTTCAGTGATTTTATCGCCATATTCTAGGTATTAGAGTATGATTTTCTCATTTTTCGATTCTTTCATGGTTTGTCACCATATTTCAGGTCCTACAGTGTGATTTTCTCATTTTTCGACTTTTTCAGGGTTTATCACCATATTCCAGGTCCTACAGTGTGATTTTCTCATTTTCCACATTTTTCAGGATTTCTTGCAATATTCCAGGCTTTAAGTGTGATTTTTTTAATTATCCACGTTTTTCAGTGTTTCTCGCCATATTCCAAGTCCTACTGTGTGCTTTTCTCATTTTCCATATTTTTTAAAATTTCTCGCCATATTCCAGGTCCTTCATTGTGAGTTTTAATTTTCGACATTTATCAGCGTTTATCGCTATATTCTAGGTACTACAGTAAGATATTCTCATTTTTCGACTTTTTCAGGATTTCTCACCATATTCCAGGTCCTACAGTGTGATTTTCTCATTTTTCGAAAAAAGTAGAAAATTAAAAATACACGCTGTAGTACCCAGAATATGGCAAGAAACCCTGAAAAAAGTAGAAAATTAAAAACTCACACTGAAGGACCCCAAATATAGCGAGAAAACCTGAAAAGGTGGAAAATGAGAAAATCATACTGTAGGACACAGTAATGCGAAAAAAATTGAAAAAAGTGGAAAATGAGAAAAATCACACTGTAGGACCCAGAATATGCTGAGAAACCCTGAAAAACGTGGAAAATACAAATACACTCTGTAGGACGCAGAATATGGCAAGAAACCATGAAAAAAGTAGAAAATTAAAAACTCACACTGAAGGACCCCGATTATGGCGAGAATACCTGAAAAAGGTGGAAAATGAGAAAGTCACACCATAGGACTTGGAATATGGTGATAAACCTTGAAAAAATCGAAAAATGAGAAAATCACACTGTAGGACCTGAAATATGGTGACAAACCATTAAAGGAACAAAAAAGGAGAAAATCATACTCTAATGCCTAGAATATGGCGATAAAAACACTGAAAAATCTCGATTATGGCAAGAAAACATGAAAAAAGTGGAAAATTAAAAATTCACACTATATTACCCATAATATGGCGAGAAATACTGAAAAAAAGTGGAAACTTAAAAATTCACAATGAAGGACCTGGAATATGGCAAGAAAACCTGAAAAAGGTGGAAATGAGAAAATCACACTGTAAGAACCTGAATATGACAACAAAACCCTGAAAAACGTGGAAAATTAAAAATTCACACTGAAGTAGCTCGAATATGGCGAGAAAACCTGAAAAACGAGGAAAATTAAAATCTCACACTGAAGGACCCAGAATATGGCGAGAAAACCTGAAAAAAGTAGAAAATAAAAAACTCACACAGAAGGACCCCAAATATGGGGAGAAAACCTGAAAAAGTGGAAAATGAGAAAATCACACTGTAGGACCCAGAATTACATAAAAACTGGAAAAACATGGAAAATGAGAAAAATCACACTGCAGGATCCAGAATATGCCGAGAAACCCTGAAAAACGTGAAAATTAAAAATTCACACTGTCGGACACAGAATATGGCGAGAAAACATTAAAAAAGTGGAAAATTAAAAATTCCCACTGTATTATGCAGAATATGGCGAGAAATACTGAAAAACGTGGAAAATTAAAAATTCACACTGAAGGACCTGGAATATGGCAAGAAAACCTGAAAAACGTGGAAATGAGAAAATCATACTGTAAGACCCAGAATATTACTAAAAATCCTGGAAATGTGGAAAATTAAAAATTCACACCGAAGGACCGGGAATATGGCGAGAAAACCTGAAAAACGAGTAAAATTAAAAACTCACACTGAAGGACCCAGAATACGGCCAGAAAACCTGAAAAAAGTAGAAAATTAAAAATACACGCTGTAGTACCCAGAATATGTCGGGAAACCCTGAAAAAAGTAGAAAATTAAAAACTCACACTGAAGGACCCCAAATATAGCGAGAAAACCTGAAAAAGGTGGAAAATGAGAAAATCATACTGTAGGACACAGTAATGCGAAAAAAATTGAAAAAAGTGGAAAATGAGAAAAATCACACTGTAGGACCCAGAATATGCCGAGAAACCCTGAAAAACATGCAAAATTAAAAATACACTCTGTAGGATGCAGATTATGGCAAGAAACCATGAAAAAAGTAGAAAATTAAAAATTCACTCTGAAGGACCCCGATTATGGTGAGAATACCTGAAAAAGGTGGAAAATGAGAAAATCACACTGACGGACCCAGAATAATGAAAAAACTTGAAAAACTTGGAAAATGAGAAAATCACACTGCAGGACCCAGAATATTACAAGAAACCCTGAAAATCGTGAAATTTAAAAATTCACACTATGGGACCCAGAACATGGCCCTGCCTTGCCTAGCCTAGCCTAGCCCTGCCTATCCCAGCCTAGCCCAGCCTAGCCCTTCTTAGCCCAGCTCTCCCTAGCCCTGCCTTGCCAAGCCCTGCCTAGCCCTGCCTTGCCAAGCCCTGCCTAGCCTAGCCCTTCCCTGCATATCCCTGCCTAGCCCAGCCCTTCCCTGCCTAGCCTAGCCCTGCCTTCCTGACCCTGTTTTTAACCAGGCTGGCGTCAAACTCAGAAACTGACTGCCTCTACCTCCAGAGTGCTCTCATTAAGAGCTCGAGCCACCACTGACTGTTGGGTTTTCTAAGTCTTACATTGGTATGGTGTCTGTTTCTCAGCTGTGAAACCCTAATTAAGACATGTAGTCAGTCCTAGGTCAGCCATAGCTACAGAGTGAGGCATTATCTAAAACAAAACAAAACAAAACAAAAAATAGAAATAATAAAATAAATAAATTAAGCAAACACATGATATCTTTTCTTTCTTTAGATGATACTCAGAGCTTGAAGCAGTTCACCCATGAGACCTCAGCTCTGGACATTGAGATTGTTTTCCTAACAAGTATTATGGCTGAACCTGAGGGATTCTACTGCTGAGTTGTGTCCCCCACTTTAAAAAAAAAGTTGTTTTCAAAGGCTGCAGAATCTTAGCACTGTTGCTTGTTACAGTTGAGTCACAGCCCTGAACTTTCAGTGGTACTTAAAGGCACTGAGATGGGCTTCCTATAGACATAAAAGGCCAATTCTTTGTTATTAAAAAGTTAATCTGGATTCCCCCACCCCTGGCATCCTAACAATTCCTAGAAAGGTAGACAGGGACCTGGGCAGAAGGGTGCAAGGCTACTGGTGTTTGTAAGTGGTAACTCAAGACTTTCTCTAGTTGGTACCCTACCCCAAGTTACACTGTCACTTCTTTTTCCTTGTTGTTGTTTTGTCTGTTTGTATTCTCTACATAGCCCCTTTCCCTTCCTAACCTTGGTGGTCCTGAACCTTACTGTCCTTGAACTCAATGATTTGCCTGTCTTGCTGGGATGAAACTGTGAGCTACCATCCAGAAGGAAGCACCCTGCTGAGGTTAGATTGGGGTCTCTTCCAGTTTCCTCTATGAACATGAATATGGCATGCCTGGTCTTTCTTTTTTTTTTCCTTTTCTTTTTAAAGATTTATTTATTTATTATATTTAAGTATGCTGTAGCTATCTTCAGACACTCCAGAAGAGGGTGTCAGATTCTGAAGAATCTAAATCATTCTTATTGTCTGCATATGATGTATATAAACACAGCCTCACATATACTCAAAAAAAATAATGAAAGATGGGGCTACAGAGAGGGCTCAACAATTAAGAGCATTGTCTCCTCTTCTAGAGAACCTGGGCTCAATTACCAGTATATATATGGTGGCCCATCTCCAGTTCCATGGGATCTAAAACTCTGTTCTGGAGTCTGTGGGCACAGCATACACATTCAAAACACCCTTACACTAAAAATAAAATAGATCATTGAGAGAGAGGAGAGAGAGGGGGTGAGAGAGAGGGGAGGTAATCATACCTCCTGACGAGTTTGAAGACCTGAGCTTCATCACTTACACAAATAAATAAATGCAAAATATTTTTTATAAATAAACTCTGCCATTTACCTTTAAAAATTCCTAGAAAACAAGTTCTATGAGCAACAGTTATATTTACTATATCTAAAGGACAGTCATGAGCATATTCTCAAAATAGAAAAAGGTCTGTTGGTCTTAGAAATGGAAAAGACAAACCAAGGAAGGTTTGCAATTACATAATGAGGCAGCTCAGCCCAGCTCTTAGGTTGGAAATAAGACTCGAGAATAGGATACACCTGAAGACAGCCATTGCTGTGTGTGCTTGATGGTAATCTGGTAATTTTTTATCTTAATTTTTAAAAACTTTTTATCCTCTTTCTTTCTTTCTTTCTTTCTTTCTTTCTTTCTTTCTTTCTTTCTTTCTTTCAATTATTATTTTTGTCTCAGAACGGGTTTCTCTGTGCAGCCCTGGCTGATTTGGAACTCCCTCTGTAAGCCAGGGTGACCTTGAATGCAGAAATCTGCCTGAGGCTAAAGGTGTGTTCCACAATTGCCTCAGCTCTACTCTAACTCTGTGTATGTTTGTATATATGTATGAATATAAGTAATATTAATCCATTAATATCTCTTTTTCCTAAAATTCATGTCATTCCTCCTTATCTTTCTCTCTCACTCCCTGTGTGTGTGCATGTGTGTGTTAGTCTTGGGTACACAGATTAAAGAAACCATATTTCCCACGGATTCTTAGAAATAAACAAGGAAGCCGGGTGTGGTGGAGCACCCCTTTAATCCCAGCACTTGGCAGGCAGAGGCCGGCAGATTTCTGCATTCCAGGCCATCCTGGTCTACAGAGTGAGTTCCAAGACACCCAGGGCTACACAAAGAAACACTGTCTTGAACGCCCCTCCCTCCTAAAAATAATAAAGAAGTAATAGACAAAAAGCAAGAGAAAAACATGTGGCCATGGCTGCTGGTGGCTTTTCAGTGATTCCTGACCCTTCTAAACTGGATTCAGTTAAGTTCTATTCCACTAGTAGCTGGGAAAGAAGGGGAAGAAACAGAAGCAACCTGGAACAATAGGTCTCGTGGCGGCCAGCCCCCTCCATCTTGAGAAGGGTGGTCAGTCAGCAGACAAGATGGCCGCCATCCACATGTCGCCTTTCAGCATGGTGAGGTCAATGTGTCAATGTTCAACCGAGTGACAGAACAAGGAATTAGACATGCAGACAACAGACATGCAGGCACACCACCTCCTTTCCCTTCTGTTGTTTGGTAAAAGACACACAATTTTTATGATTTACAGTAAGCCTTAAAAAGCACTCTGACAGCCTCACAGATATCTACCTTCTATGTGATTAGAATTTTTTTTTTAATTAATTCTCAGGAGTTGCATGGTGACTTGTTCCAGGTTATGGTGCCCTCTTCTGGCATGTAGTCATATAGGCAGCAGATAGAGCACACACACACACACACACACACACACACACACACACACACACACTTACTTTGAAAACTAATAGTAATAATAACAACAAACAAGCAAGCAAGCAAGCAAACAAACAAATATATAAATAAGAGGGAAAAAGAGATTCTGGCTTCTGCCAGGCTGTGTGGGTGGCAAAGGCAGGCAGGCAGAGAGGACCTCTGTGAGTTTGAGGCAGAACATACTGCCTGGGCTACACCAAGAGAAACCCTACATCGAGGCAAAAGAAAACAAAAGCAGAGAAGGTTCTGGCTTTTATTTTACTGATTTCTCTGTCTGTCTTTCTTTCACCAGGCTGGCCTCGAACTCAGAAACTGACTGCCTCTGCCTCCCGAGTGCTCTCATTAAGAGCTTGAGCCACCACTGAATGTCAGGTTTTCTAAGTCTTACCTTGCTCTTGGTGTCTGTTCTCAGCTGTGAAATCCTAATTAACACATGTAGTCAGTCCTGGGTCAGCCAGAGCTACAGACTGCGGCCTTATCTAAAACCAAATAAAACAAAACAAAACAACAAATAGAAATAATAAAATACATAAATTAAGCCACCACATCATATCTTTTCTCTCTCTAGATGGTACTCAAAAATTGCAGCAGTTTGCCTGTGAGACCTCAGCTCTGGACACTGAGGCTGTTTCCCTACCAAGTAATAGGGCTCAACTTGAGGAGCTCTACAGCTCAGTTGTGTCCCCTGCTTTTTTAAAAAAAGAGTTGTTTTCAAAGGCTGCAGGTTCTTACCACTGTTGCTTGTTACAGATGAATTATAGCCCTGAACTTTCAATGGTACTTAAAGGCACAGACAGGTGCTTCCTATAGACATAAGAGCCCAAGTCTTGTGGTCATAACCAGTGGTAATAACCTGGGCGGAAGGGTGCAAGGCTTCTTCTGTTTGTAAGTGGTAACAGAAGGCTTTCTCTTGTTGGTACCCTATCACAAGCTACACTGCCTATTCTTTTCCCTGGTTAGTGTTTCCTTGCTTTGTTTTCACTACATAGCTCCTTTCTCTTCATAGCATTGGCTGTCCTGAACCAGGCAGGCCTTGAAATCAGTGATTTGCCTGTCTTGCCTGATTACTCTCTGAGCTACTATCCAGAGGGAAGCAACCTGCTGAAGTTAGACTGCTCTCTCTCCAGGTTTCCCCTATGAACATGCAAATGGCAGTCCTACCTGGTCTTTCTTTTTTTTTATCCTTTTTAAAAATGTTTATTTATTTATTTATGTATTTATTTATGTATTTATTTATGTATTTATTTATTTATTTATTTTATTTATTTATTTATTAGATATAAGTACACTGTAGCTGTCTTCAGACACTCCAGAAGAGGGTGTCAGATTCTGGAGGATCTAAATCCCTCTTATGGTCTGCATATTGTGTACATAAACACAGCCTCACATATACTTCTAAAAATTTAAAGATGGGTGGGGCCACTGAAAGGGCTCAACAATTAACAGCATTGTCTCCTCTTCCAGAGAACCTGGGCTCAACTACCAGCAATTATATGGTGGCCCATCTCCAGTTCCAGGGGATCTGATACTCTGTTCTGGCTTCTGTGGGCACAGTATACACATGCAAACACCCTTACACTAAAAATAAAATACATCATTGAGAGAGAGGAAAGAGGGCTTTTGAGAGAGAGAGAGAGGGGAGGTCATCGTACCTCTTGACAGGTTTGAAAAATTAGAGCTTCATCACTCACACAAATAATTAACTGCAAAATATTTTTTAAACAAACTCTGCCATTTACCCTTAAAAATATCATGAAAACAAGTAAGTTCTATGAGCAACAGTTATATTTGCTGTATCTCAAGGATAGTCATGAGCATATTATCTAAACAGAAAAAGGTCTGGTAATCTTAGAAATGGAAAAGAGAAACCAAGTCTTATTTCATATAAAAGCATACAGTAAGTGAACATTTAAAACTACAAGAGGCTACAGTGTTGCATGGAGGTGGAGATTGGTCCAACCTTGGGAAAGTCACACGTGAACCCCTTTAAGTTGGGGTTGCAGGGAGGTGATGATTGGTTCCTTCCTATGCTGGTTCTTTTGTGCCTCTTCCTTCCACGATTAGGAAGGTTTGCAATTACATAGTGAGGCAGCTCAGCCAAGCCCTTAATTTGGAAATAGGACTAGAGGATAGGATACACCTGAAGACAGACAGCCATTGCTCTGTGTTCTTGATGCTTCAATGGAAGCATCTGGTATTCTGTGTGCAGTGTGATAGGTCCCATTCCAGAGGCATAGGTAAGAACCAGATTCCTGGCACTCTGACAGAAAAGGACCTAGGAGAAGCCCCGAGGGTGGGTGTGAATAGGACATTGCCTGAGCCTCCTTTGGCTCAGATCCGTACCCCTGGATTGGTTGGACCCTCACTAGTATCCCCAACTTAACCCTACTGACATCTAGGTTAGTCATTTGAGCTCTAGTTGGATTCCCTTGACTGACCTGTTGGCCCCTATGGCCACCCTAAGTCAGCTCCCAGATCCTGTGCCACCTAGGCTCAGACTTGACAGGCTATGTCTGTTAACAACAAAATCAGGGTGCCAGACTCACAGGAGACATTTCTTACATTTAGATTACGTTCAGTTTGGGGGAAACAGAGGACAACACAGATGTCGGTTGAGGCCAATATACAGTTTAGTAAGCAAATACTGATCAGATGCGCAAAGACCTGCTACAGTGATGGAAACAGGTTTAACCATGCTCCTCCAGTGCCAGCCATGGCTTTGCCTGTCTGCATTGTATTTCTATGATATGCCAACGGAGCAGGTGCTCACAAAGGATTTGCTCTGGGGATGCTTACCCAGTGGTGGTCACAATTAGTAAACTTCTAAGCTAAAGAACAGTTCCCCATCTAGCACAGTCATTAGAGCACGAGTTTATTAATCTCAGGTTCGATGGTTTGAGCCCAAAGTTGGACGAGATGTTATTTTAGTTGGGTCTGGACTGGAGACAATGCTGGCACTTCCCAGGAGTGCCCCATGGTTGGGGTTCTGCTTTCTGTATCTCTGACATTAGAACTGGAGGTAGGGAGCATTTGGTGGGTCTTTTGCTCTGCTTGAAGCAGCACTGGGTGTACTAAATTGCAGTGGGTGCAAGTGTTACAGACTCTACACTAGTTTTGACCTTCTCGAGCAATTGGGGCACTGGGTAGTCTTGGATTACCCTTTTCAGGTAGATCTGAAACTCAATTCTTTTGGTGTTTACTGAATTCAACCAGAGGATTCCAAGATATCCCTCTTAGAAAGCCTAGCTGGAGCTTCTCTTTATGGCTTGTTGGTCCTACCCCTAGAGGATTCTCGCTTAGGGTCTGAGAGGATCTTCCTAGGTTCAAATCTTGGACCAGCCCTCTTCTTTTGCCAATCAAACCCTGAGGATTAAAAGTCAACCTTGGTTCCTTAGAAGGTATGACTAAACAAATGAAAATGGAAATTCGTAAGTACCCAAAGTGGTATTTTTGGTTGGTTTCTTTGGACCTTGTTTTCTGTTTTAGGCAGAGTCTTGTTCCTTTACCTTAGGCTGCTCCTGACAAAGTCAAGGATAGCTGCATTTCTAATCTTCATGCCTTCACTTCTTGTGTGCTGGAAAGATAGGCATGTGTATTAATCTGGTGTTCAGGTTGGAACCCAGGCTTAGGCAAGCAATTAGATGAGCTACAGCATCAGCTCATAACTCAAAATGTCCACCAAGAATTGCTGGCATTATTCAAATTAGCCTGAAGGATACAAATATTGGAAAATGTTGGAATTAAAAAAAAATCAATCCAGCTGCTCTGGCAAATCAGGGAGAACTGGAGCAGGCCTCTGAGATGCACCAGTCAGGTCTTTAGTGTATTTGACATACCCTGAGCTACATGAGAAGAAACACAAATAGCTAAAACAGGATTGTGAGACTAGCTGCAAGACATGTGGCTGGCAAATAAAAACCGCTTTGAAATTTGCCAGTAGCCCTTAAGTGCAAATCTGGTTCCAGATCACTAGACTTTAATCATCACTAGTTTGCTTGGGTCCAACCCACAGGACCCAAAAAGTAGTCAAGAGACTGTGACCTCTTCAGATTTGCTGGACTAGCATTTTCAGGTCCCCTGGTGCGCAGATCTAAGAAAGGAGAGGTGCTGCCACACATGGCTAGGGTCTCAGCTTTGCGAATCTGCCTTGGAACTTCCCTTTTTTCCATAATCTCCATAAAAAGGCAAAGGATTTTTACATTTAAGAAGTCCTTGCACTTCGGATAGGAAACATACTCCAAGAACCACAGTCAGCTCTCTAACCTCTGTAGAGTCCTGACTGAGCCTGGGTCTCCCAGCTCAGTATTTTGAAATCACAAGGTGGATTCCTGTGCAGAGAATGAATAGATGCGAGTAGGAGGAATGAGTCCTTCTAGGGTTCTGTGAGCTGGAAGGCTCAGTGTGGACTTAACCGAACAAGCCTCAGATTCTGCCGAATTTTCAACACTGGGTAAACTGCCAGATACCATGAAAGAAGAGAGGGACTCCTCTAAGGAGTTGCTTCGGGAATCTCTCCGGGGTGGGAGCTTGATTCAAACCCTGATACATCTGGTGTTCTGGTGTCTACACTTCGAGGCTCCCGGCGAAATCTTCAAGGTCCTGAACATTGTCCAGGCTTCCAAGGTGGCATTCAGTCCTGCGACTGTACGTGTGGGATGCAGAGAAGGCCCTGATTTCTTCTATCCAGCCTTACAGAATCAGCTGAGCTCTTTCCTTTTTCAGTAGGGGGCTGCCCCAACTTCTCTCTCAGCATCACTTTCATGCTCTTAGCTAATAGGCAAAAGTAACTGTTAGCTACTTTTAGAAGAGGCAAAAGTAGGTGTTAGCTGAAAGAAGAGGTCATTAATAAGGGAAGAACTAAATACATTTAGCTCTTTTGTCCATTGCCCCCACAACCGCGGCCCCCTGGCTGGTTCCCAGGCTGACTTTGAAATCTCCTTAACCTAGCCTCCAAAGTACTGCCCATACAGGAGTTAGTGATATCCATGTCACTTCATGTTTTTAGTAACAACCTCACAAAGGCAAATTTAGTCTATTCTGGTCTACATGGCTGATAAAACCCGGGAGAGGGTTTATTTTTGTTTTTTAAATAAAACAAGCTGTGATGGATCAGCTCCTATCAGTGCGAAAGTCTTTTACTTCCCTCGACTAGAGAGGGAGGCAGAAAACAGACTAGAAGATGGATGAGCAGGAGGGCCAAAAGAAGAGAGGTTGCTTGTCTGACAGTGACTGTGGACTGAAATAATGATTGGGGACCTGGGAGGGTCCAGGGAGAATAATAATTTTTTGAATTAACCCGGTTAATTAATGGGTGATCTTCGGTTTGAATTTCTATTTAAGAATAAGAGCCAGTTCTGTGACTTCTAACATTCTTTCAAGGTGGGAAAAAGATTGCTGTTGGACTATGATATGGGCTCCAGCAAATTGGTCTGTGATTTAGGGAGCACTCTGAAAGAAAAAAAAAAAAACAGATACTTTGAGTCCAAGAACAGTGATTGTTGGGAGAACCTTCCTGGAATAAGCACACGGAAACAACTGAGAGTGGAAGAGAGATGTCAAAGGTGGACCAAAGCCAAGACAGCTCCTGCAAGTCTTTGTAGTTTCATTTTATACTTTAAAACCATAAGGTAGGGTGGACAAGCTAGTGTTTAAGTGCTGGCATCAGTCAGCAGGCTGGGAAGGGCACTGGGCCACTGCCTCACCTGGCTCTTTAGGCCTCTCTGGTTCAGGTAGCAAGTGAAGCTGGGCTCTGCAAACAGAGTGCAAGCAACACTTTAGTAAACAACTAAGGAAATCAATAAAGTGACACCAAATAATTGTTTTGGTAAAGCTAGTTTTACTTCGCTATATTCTGGGAAATGGACTAGTCACTCACTGTGTCTTTGATAACGTATGTCTTGTTAGTGACTCTCCTTTCTTTCCTTTGTCCTTCCATCTTTTTCTATTTCCTTCCACTGTGTCCTCCTTACTCCCATCCTCCTTCCTTCTGTTGCACTGAAGAGTGCAGAGTGGCTATTGGCATGGTTTGTGAAGAATTACCCCTAAGAGTAGTGCTCCAGGTGTTTGTGTTCTGGCTAGAGTATCAGCTGGCTTTAAACCACAGAGTCATCAACCTGGAGGAGGAAGGGAGAGGAGGTCAAAGGCAGCAATAGAGTCTAAGCTGGAGCCAACAGACTCTGTTCTATTTTCTTAATCGATTGTCTTCTAGACAGCATCTTGGCACACAGCTCAAGATGGACTTGATTTCTCTGCCCCTTGCTCTTTCTTTCCCTCTCCACTTCTCCCATTTTCCCAGGCAGGCTTCACATCCAATACACAACCAAGGATGATCTCAACCCCTCCACCCTTTAAAATGTATTAATCATTTCACTTGTTTATATTTCAAGTGTTATCCCCTCCTGCTCTCCCCTCCCTGAGGCCCAACTTTTCCCCCTCCCCACCCAGCCACTCCCACCTAATCCCTCTAGTATCCCCCTTCTCTGGGGTATCAAGCCTCAACAGGACCAAGTGCCACCACTCCCACTGACGCCAGAGAAGGTAGTTCTCTGCTACCTAAGTATTTCTAGTCATGAACCCGTCCATGTATACTCCTTTAGTTGGTAGATTACTCCCTGGGAGCTCTGAGGGGTCTGGTTAATTGATACTGTTGTTCGACCTGTGGGGTTGCCATCCCCTTCAGCTCCTTCAGCCCTTCCCCTAATTTTTCCATTGGGGTCCCCACACTCAGTCCAATAGTTTCTGTGAGTTTCTCCATCTGTCTTAGTCAGTTGCTGACAGAGGCTCTCAGAGGATACACAGACATACAAGGCTCCTGTCTGTGAGCACATCTTGGCATCAGCCATAGTGTTGGGGTTTTGTGTCTGTGGGTAGAATACAGTGCTATAGTCTCTGGATGGCCTTTCCTTCAGTCTCTGCTCCATTTTTGTCCCTATATTTCCTTTACACAGAGACAATTTTCAGTATTTTTTTTAAATGGGTGGGTGTCCCCATCCCTCAACTGAGTTCCATGTCCATCTCCTGGATATAGTCCCTTCAGGCTCCATCTCCCCTGCCGCAGACCCTCTGGGTCCCTGTGTCTGTGTGGAACGGGGTCTCTCGTCGGAGGAGGGAAAAGCGTGGATGAGCGAGTGACAAACAGACACACACAGGAGAGTTCATGTGTATAATCTGAATGTAATTTTACAATTCGAGCTTCAGACTTTTTATACAGAAGACAATAAAGAATTTGGGTGACATACCCTCAAGGTACAAATGAGGTAACCGGATGCTTAATGATTCTTACACAGAACAGAGGAATGAAAACACAAAGATCGGAAGGAACTGGGTAGTAAAATAATTGAGACAAAGTTAGCCCTATCTAAGGTCAGCTATAGTCTTAGAAGCCTGGTGTGAGAACTTTTCACTCCTAGGGCAAGGGCTTTCACACCCAAGTAATGGTTCTAACTAGGGAGTTCCATTCTAGCTAACCATCTCATGAATAATGTAATAGTCTAAAACCACAACCCGATCTGCTTCCTAAACCATAGTAAATTCCTGTAAATAGGTGTAACTCAGCTATAATACTAAGCATCTATTCTGGTTTCCCCTACGGTCAGAAACTTCTTTCTTCCTAGGTGATGGTAGATTCCTGTGAAGGGCAGTGACCTAACTTTTAGTGTAATACCAGGGGCAGTACTGAAATCCAAGCCCAAGGTCTCGCTAAGGACGAACTAGGACTGTTGGAACACTGGTTTAGCTATGACAGAATTCAATCTTAAAAGGCACTTATGATAGGAAAATATTGAAAGAGAGCACGTGGATCCATACACTAGACTAACTCGAGAATGAAACTCTGGAATGAAAAATTACTGGATGGTTAGGGAACGCTAGACTCCAGGAGGAGAGCTTCTTTGAAACTCTTTGCCTCATGAGTGACTTTTAAGCCTCTCGGCTTGTCCAGTTGACTCGACCGGGGCATAGCACTCCCCTGTATTTCAGCTGTTGTTATCCCATTGAGTTCTGGGAACCTCTTGAATTCCTGGCATCTGGGAATTTCTAGTGCATCTCCTAGTTCCCCAAACCCCGCTGCTACTTATTCCTATTCATTCTCCTGGCCCTCTAGACGTCTCTCCTGTCTCTTCCCATACCTGACCCTGTCCTTCCTTCTTTCTTCCTCTCCCTTTCTGTCTCCCACCCTAATACCCCCTTCCTCAGCCTGCCATGATTATTTTGTTACCTCTTCTAAGTAGGTTTGAAGAACCGACACTTTGGTCTCACTTCTTGTAAAACTTCATTTGACTTATAGTTGTTGCATGGGTATTCTGAGCTTTTGGGCTAAAATCCACTTATCGGTGAGTACATACCATGCAAGGTTTTTTAGATTTGCGTTACCTCACTCAAGAAAATATTTTCTAGTTCCATCCATGTGCCTACAACGTTTATGATGCGATCATTTTTTAATATCTGAGTAGTATTCCATTGTGTAAATGTACCACAGTTTCTGTAACAATTGTTCCATAGAGGGACATCTGGGTTGTTTCTAGCTCATGGTTATTAAAAATTAGGGTTCAGTGAACACATTGGTGCAGGTATCTTTGTTCTGTGTTGGAGCATCTTTAGAGTATATGACAACACACTGGAGCATGTGAAACCACAGTGGAGAATGTGACACCACAATGGAGAAATGTGACACCACAGAGGAGTAGGGTGACAGCACCATGGAGCACTGTGACAACGAAGAGGAGCACTGTGACAGCACAGAGGAGCACAATGACACCACAGTGGAGGAGTGTGACAACAGAGTAGAGCAGTGCAACATCAGAGTGGAACACTCTGACATCACTGTAAAGCACTGTAAAGCACTGTGACACCACTGTGGATCAATGTGACAGCAGAGTGGAGTACTGTGACCCGAGAGTGGAGCACTGTGACACTACAGTGCAGCACTGTGACAGCACAGTGGCCCACTGTGGCATCAGAGTGGAGCATTGTGACATGACAGTTGAGCACTGTGACACGACAGTGCAGCAGTGTGACAGTGAGGGGAGCACACTTACATCACTGTGGAGAACTGTGTCAGAAAGGTGGAACACTGTGACACAATAGTGTAGCAGTGTGATACCACAGTGGAGCACTGTGACAACACAGAGCAGCACGGTGACAGTAGAGTGGAGCACTGTGACATGACAGTGGAGCACTGTGATATGATACCACAGTAGAGCACTGATAAAGCAGAGTGAGCACTGTGACAAAACAGTGGACCACTGTGATACCACAGTGCAGCACTGTCTCCCCATAGTGAACCACAATGAAACTACAGTGGAGAACTCTGACAACACAGTGGAGCATGTGACACCCCAGTGGAGCATTGTGACACCAGAGAGGAGAACTCTGATACCACAGTGGCACACTGTGACTCCAAAGTGGAGCATTGTGACAACGAAGTGGAGCACTGTGACACCACAGTGGAGCACTGTGAGATCACATTAGAGCAGGGTGACAACAGAGTAGAGAAGTGGGACATCACAGTGGAGCATTGTAAAACCACAGTTGAGCACAGTGACAGAGAAACCCTAAAAAACGTGAAACATAAAAAATAACACTGTAGGAACTGAAATATGGAAAGAAAAAGTGAAAATCATCAAATATGAGAAAATCACACTGTAGACCTTGAATATGGCGATAAACCCTTAAAAACGTGGAAATTTAAAAACAAACACTGTAGGACCTGGAATATGGCAAGAAACAATGAAAAAAAAATGTGGAAAATGAGAAACTCACACTGTATGAACTGGAATATGGGAAGAAACCTGGAAATAGGTGGAAAATGAGACAACCACACTGTAGGACCTGAAATGTGTCTAGAAACCCAGAAAGAGGGGAAAATGAGAAAATCATAATGCAGTACCTGGAATATCGCAAGAAACCCTGAAAAACGTGAAAAATTAAAAACTTACCCTGTAGGACCTGGAATATGGCAAGTAAACGGAAATTCATTGAAAATGAGAACATCACACTGTAGGACCTGGAATATGGAGAGAAACCTTGAAAAACATAGAAATTAAAAACTCACACTGTAGGACCTGGAATATGGCGAGAAAACCTGAAGAACATGGAAAATAAAAATATAACAGTGTAGGACCAGGGACATGGCAAGAAAATATGGTGGCTCACAACCATCCGTAACGAGATCTGGCTCCCCCTTCTGGAGTGTCTGAGGACAGCTACAGTTTACTTACATATAATAAATAAATCTTTTAAAAAAATGAGAAAATAACACTGCAGGACCTGGTATAAGGCTAGAAACACTGAAAAATGAGAAACTCAAACTATAGGACTTGGAATATGTTGAGAAACCTTGACAAACATGGAAAATTGAAAACTTACACTATAGGACTGGGAATATGGCAAGAAATCCTGAAAATCATGAACAATGAGAAAATCAAACTGTAGAAGCTGGAATATGGCAAGAAACCCTGAAACACGTGGAAAATTAAAAACTCACACTGTAGGTCCTGGAATATGGCGAGAAACTCTAAAAAACATGGAAAATGGAAATTAAAACTGTAGGAACTGGGATATGGTGAAAAACTCTGAAAAATGTGGAAAATTAAAAATTAAACCTGTAGGACATGGAATATGGCGAGAAACCCTGAAAAACGTGGAAAATCAGAAAATGACACTGTAGGACTTGGAATATAGTAAGAAAATCTTTAAAAAGTGGAAAATAAAAAAAAAACCAACAGTGTAGGACCTAAAATATGACAAGAAAACTTCAAAATCCTGAAAAATGAGAAAATCAAACTGTAGGATGTGGAATATGGCAGGAAAACCTGAAAAAAATTGAAAATAAAAAACTCATACCCAATAACCTGCAAAGTATGAAAAATGAGAAAATCACACTGTAGGACCTGGAATATGGAGAGAAACACTGAAAGACTTGGAAAATGAGAAACCCAAACTGTAGGACCTGGAATATGCTGAGAAACCCTGAAAAACGTGGAAAATTAAAAACTCACACGGTTGGATTTGCAATATGTTGAGAAAACCTGAAAACGGTGGAAAATAAGAAACTCACTCTGTAGGACCTGGAATATGGCAAGAAACCCAGAAAAAGGTGGAAAATGAGAAAATAACACTGCCGCAACTGGTATATGGCTAGAAACACCGGAAAATGAGAAACTCAAACTATAGGACTTGGAATATGTCGAGAAACCTTGACAAACATGGGAAATTGAAAACTTATACTATCGGACTGGGAATATGGCAAGAAAAATTGAAAAATCACAGAAAATGTGAAAATCACACTGTAGAATCTGGAATATGGCGAGAAACCCTGAAACACGTGGACAATTAAAAACTCACACTCTAGGACCTGGAATACGGTGAGAAGAACTTAAAAATGTGAAAAATGAGAAACTCAAACTATAAGAACTGGAATATGGAAAGAAAACCTTAAAATTGTGGAAAATGAGAGAATCACACTGTAGGACCTGGAATATGGTGAGAAATCCTGAAAAACGTGGAAAATTAAAAACTCACACTCTAGGACCTGGAATATGGCAAGATTCCCTATAAAACGTGGAAAACGAGAAACTCACACTGGAGGACCTGGAATGTGGCAAGAAACCCAGAAAGAGGTGGAAAATGACAAAATCACACTGCAGGACTTAGAATATGGGGAGAAAACCTGAAAAAATTGGATAATTAAAAAACCTAAAAATAATGAAAAATGAGAAAAATCACACTGCAATACCTAGAATATGGCAAGAACCCCTGAATAATGTGAACAAAAAGAAACTCAAATGGTAGGATATGGAATATGGCAAGAAACACAGAAAACCGTGGAAAATTAAAAACTCACAGTGAGGGCTGTTGAGTTGGCTCAGTGGGTAAGAGCAAACGACTGCTCTTCTAAAGGTCCAGAGTTCAAAACCCAGCAACCACATGGTGGCTCACAACCATCCGTAAAGAGATCTGGCGCCCTCTTCTGGACTCTCTGAAGACAGTTACAGTGTACTTGCATATAATAAATTAAAAAAAAAAACAAACTCACACTGAAGGACCTGGGATATGGCGAGAAAACCTGAAAATCATGAAAAATGATAAAATCTCACTGTAGGACCTAGAATATGGCAAGAAACACTGAAAAACGTGGAAAATAAGAAATTCAAACTGCAGGACCTGGAATATGGCGAGAAACCCTGAAAAACGTGGAAAATTAAAAACTAACATTGTAGGAACAGGAATATGGAGAGAAAACCTGAAAAACGTGGAAAATGAGAAACTCACATTGTAGGACATGGTTTATGGCAAGAAACCCTGAAAACGTTGGAAAATTAAAACTCACACCCTAGGATCTGGAATATGGCAAGAAAACCTGAAAATCATGAAAAATGAGAAAATCACACTGTAGGATATGGAATATGGCAAGAAACAATGAAAAACATGGAAAATGAGAAATTCAAACTGCAGAACCTGAAATATGATGAAAAGACCTGAAAAACGTGGAAAATGAGGAACTCAAACTGCAGGACCTATAATAAGGCGAAAAAATCTGAAAAACGTTGAAAATGAGTAAATCATACTGTAGGATCTGGAATAGGAAGAAAACCATGAAAAACATGGAAAATAAAAAACTCACACTGTAGGATCTGGAATGTGGGAAGAAAACTGAAAATCAAGAAAAATGAGTAAATCATACTGTAGGATCTGGAATAGGAAGAAAACCATGAAAAACGTGGAAAATTAAAAACTCGCACTGTAGGACATGGAATATGGCAAGAAACCCTGAAAAAGTTGGAAATTTAAAAACTCACACTCTAGGACTTGGAATATGCCAAGAAACTCTGAAAATGTGGAAAATTAAAATCAAACAGTGAATGACCTGGAATATGGCGAGAAAACCTGAAAAACGTGGAAAATGAGAAACTCACACTCTAGGACCTGGAAAATGGAGAGAAACCCAGAAATAGGTGGAAAATGAGAAAATCACACTGATGGACCTGGAATGTGTCTAGAAACCCAGAAAGAGGGGAAAAATGAGAAGTCATACTGAAGTACCTAGAATATCGCAAGAAACCCCGAAAAATGTGGAAAATTAAAAGTTACCCTGTAGGACCAGGAATAGGGCAAGAAAACCTGAAAATCGTTGAAAAGGAAAAATCACACTGTAGGACCTGGAATATGGCGAGTAACTAATAAAACGTGGATAATTAAAAAATCACACTGAAGGCCTGGAATATGGCAAGAAATCCTGAAAAATGTGGAAAATGAGAAAATCACACTGTAGGACCTGGAATATGGTGATAAACCTTGAATAAGTCGAAAAATAAGAAAATCACACTGTAGAACCTGGAAAATGTTGAGAAACCCCGAAGAAGTCGAAAAATGAGAAAATCATATCTAGTACCTGGAATATGGTGAGAAACCCTGTATAGTCGAATAATGAGAAAATCACATTGTAGGACCTGGAATATGGTGAGAAACCCGGGAAAACTCGAAAAATGAGAAAATCATACTGTAGTACCTGGAATATGGCGATAAACTCTGAAAAATGCGGAAAATTAAGGTCTCATACTGAAGGACTTGGAATATGGCGAGAGACCAAAAAAAAAAAAAAAAAAAAAAAAAAAAAAAAAAAAAAAAAAAAACCGTGGATAATTAAAAAAATCACGCTAAAGGACTGGAATATGGCAAGAAATCCTGAAAAACGTGGAAAATGAGAAAATCACAGTGTAGGACCTAGGATATGGTGAGAAACCCTGGAAAAGTCGAAAAATGAGTAAATCAAACTGTAGGTCTCAGAATATGGCAAGAAACCCTGAAAAACGTGGATAATTAATTATTCAAACAGGGGGCTGGAATATGGCAAGAAATCCTGAAAAATTAGGAAAATGAGAAAATCGCACTGAAGGACCTGGAATATGGCGAGAAACCCTGAAAAACGTGGATAATTAAAAAATCACATTGAAGGCCTGGAATATGGCAAGAAATCCTGAAAAAATGTGGAAAATGAGAAAATCAGATAGTAGGACATGGAATATGGTAGAAACCCCTAAAAAGTCTAAAAATGAGAAAATCACACTTTAGGACCTGGAATATGGTGAGAAACCCTGTTATGTCGAATAATGAGAAAATCACACTGTAGGACCTGGAATATGGTGAGAAACCCTGTAAAACTCGAAAAATAAGAAAATCACACTATAGGACCTGGAATATGGTGAGAAACCCTGAAAACGTCGAAAAATGAGAAAATCGTACTGTAGTACCTAGAATATGGCGATTAACCATGAAAAATGTCAAAAAATAAAAACTCACACTGAAGGACCTGGAATATGGCAAGAAACAGTGAAAATCTTGGAAAATTAAATACTCACACTGAAGGACCTGGAATGGGGTGAGAAATCCTGAAAAATAGGGAAAATGAGAAAAGAACACTGTAGGACTTGGAATAGGGTAAGAAACCCTGTATAGTCGAATAAAGAGAAAATCACACTGTAGTACCTGGAATATGGCGAGAAACCCTGAAAAACATGGATAATTAAAAACTCACACTGAAGAACTGGAATATGGCGAGAAATCCTGAAAAATGTGGAAAATGAGAAAATCACACTGTAGGACCTGGAATATGGTGATAAACCTTGAAAAAGTCGAAAAATGAGAAAATCCCACTGTAGGACCTGAAATATGGTGACAAACCATGAAAGGATCAAAAAATGAGAAAATCATACTGTAATACCTAGAATATGGCGATAAAAACACTGGAACACTTCGATTATGGCGAGAAGGATACACCTGAAGACAGCCATTGCTGTGTGTGCTTGATGGTAATCTGGTAATTTTTTTTTCTTAATTTTTAAAAACTTTTTATCCTCTTTCTTTCTTTCTTTCTTTCTTTCTTTCTTTCTTTCTTTCTTTCTTTCTCTCTTTCTTTCTTTCTTTCAATTATTATTTTTTTCTCAGAACGGGTTTCTCTGTGCAGCCCTGGCTGACTTGGAACTTCCTCTGTAAGCCAGGGTGACCTTGAATGCAGAAATCTGCCTGAGGCTAAAGGTGTGTTCCACAATTGCCTCAGCTCTACTCTAATTCTGTGTATGTATGTATGTATATATGTATGAATAGAAGTAATATTAATCCATTAATATCACTTTTTCCTAAAATTCATGTCATTCCTCCTTATCTTTCCCTCTCACTCCCTGTTTGTGTGCATGTGTGTGTTAGTCTAGGGTACACAGATTAAAGAAATCATATTTTTCACGGATTCTTAGAAATAAACAAGGAAGCCGGGTGTGGTGGAGCACCCCTTTAATCCCAGCACTTGGCAGGCAGAGGCCGGCAGATTTCTGCATTCCAGGCCATCCTGGTCTAGAGAGTGAGTTCCAAGACACCCAGGGCTACACAAAGAAACACTGTCTTGAACGCCCCTCCCTCCTAAAAATAATAAAGAAGTAATAGACAAAAAGCAAGAGAAAAACATGTGGCCATGACTGCTGGTGGCTTTTCAGTGATTCCTGACCCTTCTGCACTGGATTCAGTTAAGTTCTATTCCACTAGTAGCTGGGAAAGAAGGGGAAGAAACAGAAGCAACCTGGAACAATAGGTCTCGTGACAGCCAGCCACCTCCATCTTGAGAAGGGTGGTCAGTCAGCAGACAAGATGGCTGCCATCCACATGTCGCCTTTCAGCATGGTGAGGTCAATGTGCCAATGTTCAACCGAGTGACAGAACAAGGAAGTAGACATGCAGACAACAGACATGCAGGCACACCACCTCCCTTCCCTTCTGTTGTTTGGTAAAAGACACACAATTTTTATTATTTACAGTAAGCCTTGAAAAGCACTCTGACAGCCTCGCTGATATCTACCTTCTATGTGATTAGAATTTCCTTTTTTTTTAAATTAATTCTCAGGAGTTGCATGGTGACTTGTCCTAGGTTTTGGTGCCCTCTTCTGGCATGTAGTCATATAGGCAGCAGATAGAGCACACACACACACACACACACAGACACACACACACACACACTTACATTGAAAACTAATAGTAATAATAACAACAAACAAACAAGCAAGCAAGCAAACAAACAAACAAACAAATATATAAATAAGAGGGAAAAAGAGATTCTGGCTTCTGCCAGGCTGTGTGGGTGGCAAAGGCAGGCAGGCAGAGAGGACCTCTGTGAGTTTGAGGCTACCCAAGCCTACACTGATAGTTCCAGAACATACTGCCTGGGCTAAACCAAGAGAAATTCTACCTCGAGGCAAAAGAAAACAAAAGCAGAGAAGGTTCTGGCTTTTATTTTACTGATCTGTCTGTCTGTCTTTCTTTCACCAGGCTGGCCTCGAACTCAGAAACTGACTGCCTCTGCCTCACGAGTGCTCTCATTAAGAGCTTGAGCCACCCCTGAATGTCGGGTTTTCTAAGTCTTACCATGCTCTTGGTGTCAGTTCTCAGCTGTGAAACCCTAATTAACACATGTAGTCAGTCCTGGGTCAGCCAAAGCTACAGACCGAGGCCTTATCTAAAACCAAATAAAACAAAACAAAACAACAAATAGAAATAATAAAATACATAAATTTAAGCCACCACATCATATCTTTTCTCTCTCTAGATGGTACTCAAAAATTGCAGCAGTTTGCCTGTGAGACCTCAGCTCTGGACACTGAGGCTGTTTCCCTACCAAGTAATAGGGCTCAACTTGAGGAACTCTACAGCTCAGTTGTGTCCCCTGCTTTTTTAAAAAAAAGAGTTGTTTTCAAAGGCTGCAGGTTCTTACCACTGTTGCTTGTTACAGATGAATTATAGCCCTGAACTTTCAATGGTACTTAAAGGCACAGACAGGTGCTTCCTATAGACATAAGAGCCCAAGTCTTGTGGTCATAACCAGTGGTAATAACCTGGGCGGAAGGGTGCAAGGCTTCTTGTGTTTGTAAGTGGTAACAGAAGGCTTTCTCTTAATGGTACCCTATCACAAGCTACACTGTCTATTCTTTTTCCTGGTTAGTGTTTCCTTGCTTTGTTTTCACTACATAGCTCCTTTCTCTTCATAGCATTGGCTGTCCTGAACCAGGCATTCCTTGAAATCAGTGATTTACCTGTCTTGCCAGGATTACACTCTGAGCTACCATCCAGAGGGAAGCAACCTGCTGAGGTTAGACTGCTCTCTCTCCAGGTTTCCCCTATGAACATGCAAATGGCAGTCCTGCCTGGTCTTTCTTTTTTTTATCATTTTAAAAAATGTTTATTTATTTATTTATGTATTTATTAGATATAAGTACACTGTAACTGTCTTCAGACACTCCAGAAGAGGGTGTCAGATTCTGGAGAATCTAAATCCCTCTTATGGTCTGCATATGAGGTTCATAAACACAGCCTCACATATACTTCTAAAAATTTAAAGATGGGTGGGGCCACTGAAAGGGCTCAACAATTAACAGCATTGTCTCCTCTTCCAGAGAACCTGGGATTAACTACCAGCAACTATATGTTGGCCCATCTCCAGTTCCAGGGGATCTGATACTCTGTTCTGGCTTCTGTGGGCACAGTATACACATGAAAAACACCCTTACACTAAAATTAAAATACATCATTGAGAGAGAGGAAAGAGGGCTTTTGAAAGAGAGAGAGGGGAGGTCATCGTACCTCTTGACAGGTTTGAAAAATCAGAGTTTCATCACTCACACAAATAAATAACTGCAAAATATGTTTTAAACAAACTCTGCCATTTACCTTTAAAAATATCAAGAAAACAAGTAAGTTCTATGAGCAACAGTTATATTGACTGTATCTAAAGGATAGTCATGAGCATATTCTCTAAACAGAAAAAGGTCTGGTAATCTTAGAAATGGAAAAGAGAAACCAAGTATTTCTTCATATAAAAGCATACAGTAAGTGAACATTTAAAACTACAAGAGGCTACAGTGTGGCATGTCGGAGATTTTTCCAACCTTGGGAAAGTCACACGTGAATCCCTTTAAGTTGGGGTTTCAGGGAGGTGATGATTGGTTCCTTCCTATGCTGGTTCTTTTGTGCCTCTTCCTTCCATGATTAGGAAGGTTTGCAATTACATAATGAGGCAGCTCAGCCAAGCCCTTAATTTGGAAATAGGACTAGAGGATAGGATACACCTGAAGACAGACAGCCATTGCTCTATGTTCTTGATGCTTCAATGGAAGCATCTGGTATTCTGTGTGCAGTATGATAGGTCCCATTCCAGTGGCATAGGTAAGAACCAGGTTCCTGGTACTCTGACCGAAAAGGACCTAGGAGAAGCCCCGAGGGTGGGTATGGATAGGACATTGCCTGAGCCTCCTTTGGCTCAGATCCGTACCCCTGGATTGGTTGGACCCTCACTAGGATCCCCAACTTAACCCTACTGACATCTAGGTTAGTCATTTGAGCTCTAGTTGGATTCCCTTGACTGACCTGTTGGCCCCTATGGCCACCCTAAGTCAGCTCCCAGATCCTGTGCCACCTAGGCTCAGACTTGACAGGCTATGTCTGTTAACAACAAAATCAGGGTGCAACACTCACAGGAGACATTTCTTACATTTAGATTACGTTCAGTTTGGGGGAAACAGAGGACAACACAGACGTCGGTTGAGGCCAATATACAGTTTAGTAAGCAAATACTGATCAGATGTGCAAAGACCTGCTACAGCGATGGAAACAGGTTTAACCATGCTCCTCCAGTGCCAGCCATGGCTTTGCCTGTCTGCATTGTATTTCTATGATATGCCAACAAAGCAGGTGCTCACCAAGGATTTGCTCGAGAATGTCAAAACAAGTGTAGAGTCTGTAACACTTGCACCCACTGCAATTTAGTACACCCAGTGCTGCTTCAAGCAGAGCAAAAAACCCACCAAATTCTCCCTACTTCCAGTTCTAATGTCAGAGATACAGAAAGCAGAACCCCAATCATGGGGCCCTCCTGGGAAGTGCCAGCATTGTCTCCAGTCGAGACCCAACTAAAATAACATCTCGTCCAACTTTGGGCTCAAACCAACGACCCTGAGATTAATAACCTCGTGCTCTAACGACTGTGCTAGATGGGGAACTGTTCTTTAGCTTAGAAGTTTACTAATTGTGACCACCACTAGGTAAGCATCCCCAGAGCAAATCCGTGGTGAGCACCTGCTTTGTTGGCATATCATAGAAATACAATGCAGACAGGCAAAGCCATGGCTGGCACTGGAGGAGCATGGTTAAACCTGTTTCCATCGCTGTAGCATGTCTTTGCACATCTGATCATTATTTGCTTACTAAACTGTATATTGGCCTCAACTGACGTCTGTGTTGTCCTCTGTTTCCCCCAAACTGAACGTAATCTAAATGTAAGAAATGTCTCCTGTGAGTGTTGCACCCTGATTTTGTTGTTAACAGACATAGCCTGTCAAGTCTGAGCCTAGGTGGCACAGGATCTGGGAGCTGACTTAGGGTGGCCATAGGGGCCAACAGGTCAGTCAAGGGAATCCAACTAGAGCTCAAATGACTAACCTAGATGTCAGTAGGGTTAAGTTGGGGATCCTAGTGAGGGTCCAACCAATCCAGGGGTACGGATCTGAGCCAAAGGAGGCTCAGGCAATGTCCTATCCACACCCACCCTCGGGGCTTCTCCTAGGTCCTTTTCTGTCAGAGTGCCAGGAATCTGGTTCTTACCTATGCCTCTGGAATGGGACCTATCACACTGCACACAGAATACCAGATGCTTCCATTGAAGCATCAAGAACACAGAGCAATGGCTGTCTGTCTTCAGGTGTATCCTATCCTCTAGTCCTATTTCCAAATTAAGGGCTTGGCTGAGCTGCCTCACTATGTAATTGCAAACCTTCCTAATCGTGGAAGGAAGAGGCACAAAAGAACCAGCATAGGAAGGAACCAATCATCACCTCCCTGCAACCCCAACTTAAAGGGGTTCACGTGTGACTTTCCCAAGGTTGGAACAATCTCCACCGCCATGCCACACTGTAGCCTCTTGTAGTTTTAAATGTTCACTTACTGTATGCTTTTATATGAAGAAAGACTTGGTTTCTCTTTTCAATTTCTAAGATTACCAGACATTTTTCTGTTTAGAGAATATGCTCATGCCTATCCTTTAGATACAGTCAATATAACTTTTGCTCATAGAACTTACTTGTTTTCTTGATATTTTTAAAGGTAAATGGCAGAGTTTGTTTAAAACATATTTTGCAGTTATTTATTTGTGTGAGTGATGAAACTCTGATTTTTCAAACCTGTCAAGAGGTACGATGACCTCCCCTCTCTCTCTCTCAAAAGCCCTCTTTCCTCTCTCTCAATGATGTATTTTAATTTTAGTGTAAGGGTGTTTTTCATGTGTATACTGTGCCCACAGCAGCCAGAACAGAGTATCAGATCCCCTGGACTGGAGATGGGCCACCATATAGTTGCTGGTAGTTGATCCCAGGTTCTCTGGAAGAGGAGACAATGCTGTTAATTGTTGAGCCCTTTCAGTGGCCCCACCCATCTTTAAATTTTTAGAAGTATATGTGAGGCTGTGTTTATGTACATCATATGCAGACCATAAGAGGGATTTAGATTCTCCAGAATCTGACACCCTCTTTGGAGTGTCTGAAGACAGCTACAGTGTACTTATATCTAATAAATAAATAAATAAATAAATAAATAAATAAATAAATAAAAATAAACATTTTTTTAAAAGGATAAAAAAAAGAAAGACCAGGCAGGACTGCCATTTGCATGTTCATAGGGGAAACCTGGAGAGAGAGCAGTCTAACCTCAGCAGGTTGCTTCCCTCTGGATAGTAGCTCAGAGTGTAATCCCGCAAGACAGACAAATCATTGATTTCAAGGACTGCCTGGTTCAGGACAGCCAATGCTATGAAGAAAAAGGAGCTATGTAGTGAAAACAAAGCAAGGAAACACTAACCAGGAAAAAGAATAGGCAGTGTAGCTTGTGATAGGGTACCAACAAGAGAAAGCCTTCTGTTACCACTTACAAACAGAAGAAGCCTTGCACCCTTCCGCCCAGGTTATTAACACTGGTTATGACCACAAGACTTGGGCTCTTATGTCTATAGGAAGCACCTGTCTGTGCCTTTAAGTACCATTGAAAGTTCAGGGCTATAATTCATCTGTAACAAGCAACAGTGGTAAGAACCTGCAGCCTTTGAAAACAACTCTCTTTTTAAAAAAGCAGGGGACACAACTGAGAAGGAGAGCTCCTCAAGTTCAGCCCTATTACTTGGTAGGGAAACAGCCTCAGTGTCCAGAGCTAAGGTCTCACAGGCAAACTGCTGCAATTTTTGAGTACCATCTAGAGAGAGAAAAGATATGATGTGGTTGCTTAATTTATGTATTTTATTATTTCTATTTGTTGTTTTGTTTTGTTTTATTTGGTTTTAGATAAGGCCTCAATCTGTAGCTCTGGCTGACCCAGGACTGACTACATGTGTTAATTAGGATTTCACAGCTGAGAACAGACACCAAGAGCAAGGTAACACTTAGAAAACTCGACATTCAGTGGTGGCTCAAGCTCTTAATGAGAGCACTCGTGAGGCAGAGGCAGTCAGTTTCTGAGTTCGAGGCCAGCCTGGTGAAAGAAAGACAGACAGACAGATCAATAAAATAAAAGCCAGAACCTTCTCTGCTTTTGTTTTCTTTTGCCTCGAGGTAGGGTTTCTCTTGGTGTAGCCCAGGCAGTATGTTCTGGAACTATCAGTGTAGGCTTGGGTAGCCTCAAACTCACAGAGGTCCTCTCTGCCTGCCTGCCTTTGCCACCCACACAGCCTGGCAGAAGCCAGAATCTCTTTTTCCCTCTTATTTATATATTTGTTTGTTTGTTTGTTTGCTTGCTTGCTTGTTTGTTTGTTGTTATTATTACTATTAGTTTTCAATGTAAGTGTGTGTGTGTGTGTGTCTGTGTGTGCTCTATCTGCTGCCTATATGACTACATGCCAGAAGAGGGCACCAAAACCTAGGACAAGTCACCATGCAACTCCTGAGAATTAATTAAAAAAAAAAGGAAATTCTAATCACATAGAAGGTAGATATCAGCGAGGCTGTCAGAGTGCTTTTCAAGGCTTACTGTAAATAATAAAAATTGTGTGTCTTTTACCAAACAACAGAAGGGAAGGGAGGTGGTGTGCCTGCATGTCTGTTGTCTGCATGTCTACTTCCTTGTTCTGTCACTCGGTTGAACATTGGCACATTGACCTCACCATGCTGAAAGGCGACATGTGGATGGCAGCCATCTTGTCTGCTGACTGACCACCCTTCTCAAGATGGAGGTGGCTGGCTGTCACGAGACCTATTGTTCCAGGTTGCTTCTGTTTCTTCCCCTTCTTTCCCAGCTACTAGTGGAATAGAACTTAACTGAATCCAGTGCAGAAGGGTGAGGAGTCACTGAAAAGACACCAGCAGCCATGGCCACATGTTTTTCTCTTGCTTTTTGTCTATTACTTCTTTATTATTTTTAGGAGGGAGGGGCGTTCAAGACAGTGTTTCTTTGTGTAGCCCTGGGTGTCTTGGAACTCACTCTGTAGAACAGGATGGCCTGGAATGCAGAAATTTGCCGGCCTCTGCATGCCAAGTGCTGGGATTAAAGGGGTGCTCCACCACACCCGGCTTCCTTGTTTATTTCTATGAATCTGTGGGAAATATGATTTCTTTAATCTGTGTACCCTAGACTAACGCACACATGCACACACACAGGGAGTGAGAGAGAAAGATAAGGAGGAATGACATGAATTTTAGGAAGAAGAGATATTAATGGATTAATATTACTTCTATTCATACATATATACATACATACACAGAATAAGAGTAGAGCTTCAGCAATTGTGGAACACACCTTTAGCCTCAGGCAGATTTCTGCATTCAAGGTCACCCTGGCTTACAGAGGAAGTTCCAAGTCAGCCAGGGCTGCACAGAGAAACCCGTTCTGAGAAAAAAATAATAATTGAAAGAAAGAAAGAGAGAGAGAAAGAAAGAAAGAAAGAAAGAAAGAAAGAAAGAAAGAAAGGAAGGAAGGAAGGAAGGAAGGAAGGAAGGAAGGAAGGAAGGAAGAAAGGAAGGAAGGAAGGAAGGAAGGAAGGAAGGAAGGAAGGAAGGAAGGAAGAAAGAAAGAAAGAAAGAAAGAAAGAAAGAAAGAAAGAAAGAAAGAAAGAAAGAAAGAAAGAAAGAAAGAAAGAAAGAAAGAGGATAAAAAGTTTTTAAAAATTAAGAAAAAAAAATTACCAGATTACCATCAAGCACACACAGCAATGACTGTCTTCAGGTGTATCCTTTCAGCCTCCAAAACAAAAAGCAATGGCTGTCTGTCTTCAGGTGTATCCTATTCTCGAGTCTTATTTCCAACCTAAGAGCTGGGCTGAGCTGCCTCATTATGTAATTGCAAACCTTCCTTGGTTTGTCTTTTCCATTTCTAAGACTAACAGGCCTTTTTCTATTTAGAGAATATGCTCATGACTGTCCTTTAGATATAGAAAATATAACTATTGCTCATAGAACTTGTTTTCTAACAATTTTTAAAGGTAAATGGCAGAGTTTATTTATAAAAAATATTTTGCATTTATTTATTTGTGTAAGTGATGAAGCTCAGGTCTTCAAACTCATCAGGAGTTATGATTACCTCCCCTCTCTCTCACCCCCTCTCTCTCCTCTCTCTCAATGATCTATTTTATTTTTAGTGTAAGGGTGTTTTGCATGTGTATGCTATGCCCACAGACTCCAGAACAGAGTATTAGATCTCCTGGAACTGGAGATGGGCCACCATATATATACTGGTAATTGAGCCCAGGTTCTCTGGAAGAGGAGACAATGCTCTTAATTGTTGAGCCCTCTCTGTAGCCCCATCTTACATTATTTTTTTTTTGAGTATATGTGAGGCTGTGTTTATATACATCATATGGAGACAATAAGAATGATTTAGATTCTTCTGAATCTGACACCCTCTTCTGGAGTGTCTGAAGATAGCTACAGCATACTTAAATATAATAAATAAATACATCTTTTAAAAGAAAAGGAAAAGAAAAAAAGAAAGACCAGGCCTGCCATATGCATGTTCATAGAGGAAACTGGAAGAGACCCCAATCTAACCTCAGCAGGGTGCTTCCTTCTGGATGGTAGCTCACAGTTTCATCCCAGCAAGACAGGCAAATCACTGAGTTCAAGGACAGTAAGGTTCAGGACCACCAAGGTTAGGAAGGGAAAGGGGCTATGTAGAGAATACAAACCAACAAAACAACAACAAGGAAAAAGAAGTGACAGTGTAACTTGGGGTAGGGTACCAACAAGAGAAAGCCTTCTGTTACCACTTACAAACACCAGTAGCCTTGCACCCTTCTGCCCAGGTCCCTGTCTTCCTTTCTAGGAATTCTTAGGATGCCAGGGGGTGGGGGAATCCAGATTAACTTTTTAATAACAAAGACTTGGCCTTTTATGTCTATAGGAAGCTAGTTTCAGTGCCTTTAACTACCACTGAAAGTTCAGGGCTGTTTCTCAACTGTAACAAGCAACAGTGCTAAGAACCTGCAGCCTTTGAAAACAACTTTTTTTAAAAGTGGGGGACACAACTCAGCAGTAGAACCCCTCAGGTTCAGCCCTAATACTTGTTAGGGAAACAGCCTCAAAGTTCAGAGCTGAGGTCTCATGGGTGAACTGCTTCAAGCTCTGAATATCACCTAAAGAAAGAAAAGATATCATGTGGTTGCTTAATTTATTTATTTTATTATTTCTATTTTTTGTTTTGTTTTGTTTTGTTTTAGATAATGCCTCACTCTGTAGCTATGGCTGACCTAGGACTGACTACATGTCTTAATTAGGGTTTCACAGCTGAGAAATAGACACCATACCAATGTAAGACTTAGAAAACCCAACAGTCAGTGGTGGCTCGAGCTCTTAATGAGAGCACTCTGGAGGCAGAGGCAGTCAGTTTCTGAGTTCGAGGCCAGCCTGGTTCAAAACAGGGTCAGGCAGGCAGGGCTAGGCTAGGCAGGGCAGGGCTAGGTTAGGCGGGGCTAGGCTAAGCAGGGCTAGGCTAAGCAGGGCTAGGCAGGGCAGGGCAGTGCAGGTCAGGGCTAGACTAGGCTAGGCAGGGCAGGGCAGGGCTAGTCAGGGAAGGGCTGGGCTAGGCAGGGCTTGGAAAGGCAGGGCTAGGGAGGGCTGGGCTAGGCAGGGCTATGGAGGGCTGGGCTAGGCAGGCCTAGGCTAGGCTAGGCAAGGCAGGGCCATATTCTGGGTCCCATAGTGTGAATTTTTAAATTTCACGATTTTCAGGGTTTCTCGGAATATTCTGGGTCCTGCAGTGTGATTTTCTCATTTTCCAAGATTTTAAAGTTTTTCCATTATTCTGGGTCCTTCAGTGTGATTTTCTCATTCTCCTCCTTTTTCAGGTTTTCTCGCCATATTCGGGGTCCTTCAGTGTGAGTTCTTAATTTTCTACTTTTTTCAGGGTTTCTCGCCATATTCTGGGTCCTACAGAGTATATTTTTAAATTTCCAAGTTTTTCAGGGTTTCTCAGCATATTCTGGGTCCTACTTTGTGATTTTCTCATTTTCCACTTTTTTCAATTATTTTCGCATTACTGTGTTCTACAGTATGATTTTCTCATTTTCCACCTTTTTCTGGTTTTCTCGCTATATTTGGGGTCCTTCAGTATGAGTTTTTAATTTTCTACTGTTTTCAGGGTTTCTCGCCATATTCTGGGTCCTAAGAATATATTTTTAATTTTCCACGTTTTTCAGGGTTTCTCAGCATATTCTGGGTCCTACTTTGTGATTTTCTCATTTTCCACTTTTTTCAATTTTTTTCGCATTACTATGTCCTACAGTATGCTTTTCACATTTTCCACCTTTTTCAGGTTTTCTCGCTATATTTGGGGTCCTTCAGTATGATTTTTTAATTTTCTACTTTTTTCAGGGTTTCTTGCCATATTCTGGGTCCTACAGCGTATATCTTTAATTTTCTACTTTTTTTAGGTTTTCTCGCCATATTCTGGGTCCTTCAGTGTGAGTTTTTAATTTTCTACGTTTCCATGATTTTTAGTCATATTCTAGGTCCTACAGTATGATTTTCTCATTTCCACATTTTTAGGTTTTTTTGCCATATTCCAGGTCCTTCAGTGTGAATTTTTAATTTTCCACGTTTTTCAGTATTTCTCCCAATATTCTGTGTAATACAGTGTGATTTTTTAATTTTCCACTTTTTTCATGGATTCTCGCCATAATCGAGATTTTTCAGTGTTTTTAATTGCCATATTCTAGGTATTACAGTATGATTTTCTCATTTTTCGATCCTTTCATTGTTTTGTCACCATATTTCAAGTCCTACAGTGTGATTTTCACATTTTTCGACTTTTTCAAGTTTTATCACCATATTCCAGGTCCTACAGTGTGATTTTCTCATTTTCCACATTTTTCAGGATTTCTTGCCATATTCCAGTTCTTCAGTGTGAATTTTTAAGTTTCCATGTTTTTCAGTATTTCTCGCCATATTCTGCGTAATACAGTGTGAATTTTTAATTTTCCACTTTTTTTCATGGAATCTCGCCATATTCTGTGTCCAACATTGTGAAATTTTAATTTTCACGTTTTTCAGGGTTTCTCTGCATATTCTGGTTCCTTCAGTGTGATTTTCTCTTTTTCCACCTTTTTCAGGTTTTCTCCCCATATTTGGGGTCCCTTCTGTGAGTTTTTAATTTTCTACTTTTTTCAGGTTTTATCGCCATATTCTGGGTCCTTCAGTGTGAGTTTTTAATTTTCCTCGTTTTTCAGATTTTCTCGCCATATTCGGGGTCCTCAGTGTGAATTTTTAATTTTCCACGTTTTTCAGGTGTTTTCGTCATATTCTGGGTCTTACAGTGTGATTTTCTCATTTCCACCTTTTTCAGGTTTTCTTGCCATATTCCAGGTCCTTTAGTGTGAATTTTTAATTTTCCATGTTTTTTAGTATTTCTCGCCATATTATGGGTAATACAGTGTGAATTTTTAACTTTCCACTTTTTTCATGGTTTCTCGCCATAATCGAAGTTTTCCAGTTTTTTTATCGCCATATTCTAGGTATTACAGTATGATTTTCTCATTTTTCGATCCTTTCATGGTTTGTCACCATATTTCAGATCCTATAGTTTGATTTTCTCATTTTTCGACTTTTTCAAGGTTTATCACCTATTCCAGGTCCTACAGTGTGATTTTCTCATTATTCGACTATATAGGGTTTCTCACCATATTCCAGGTACTAGATATGATTTTCTCATTTTTCGACTTCTTCAGGGTTTCTCAACATTTTCCAGGTTCTACAGTGTGATTTTCTCATTTTTCGACTTATTCAAGTTTTCTCACCATATTCCAGGTCCTACAGTGTGATTTTCTCATTTTCCACATTTTTCAGGATTTCTCGCCATATTCCAGTTCTTCAGTGTGAGTTTTTAATTATCCATGTTTTTCAGGGTTTCTTGCCATATTCCAGGTACTACAGTGTGATTTTCTCTTTATTCGACTATACAGGGTTTCTCACCCTATTACAAGTCCTACAGTGTTCTTTTCTCATTTTCCCTATTTTTCAGGATTTCTCACCCTATTCCAGGTCCTTCCGTGTGCGTTTTTAATTTTCCAAGATTTTCACTGTTTCTTGCCATATTCCAGGTCCTTCAGTGTGAGTTTTTATTTTTCGACATTTTTCATGGTTAATCACCATATTCTAGGTACTACAGTACGATTTTCTCATTTTTCGACGTTTTCAGGGTTTCTCACCAGATTCCAGGTTCTATAGTGTGATTTTCTTATTTTTCGAGTTTTTCAGGTTTTCTTACCATATTCCAGGTCCTACAGTGTGATTTTCTCATGATTCGACTATACAGGGTTTCTCACCATATTCCAGGTCCTAAAGTGTGATTTTCTCATTTTTAGAGTTTTTAGGGGTTTCTACCATATTCCAGGTCCTACTATCTGATTTTCTAATTTTCCACATTTTTTCAGGATTTCTTGCCATATTCCAGGCCTTCAATGTGAATTTTTAATTATCCACGTTTTTCAGGGTTTCTCGCCATATTCCAGGTCCTTCAGCGCGATTTTCTCATTTTCCACATTTTTCAGGATTTCTTGCCATATTCCAGCCCCCTGTTTGAATAATTAATTATCCACGTTTTTCAGGGTTTCTCGCCATATTCTGGGACCTACAGTTTGATTTACTCATTTTTCGACTTTTCCAGGGTTTCTCACCATATTCCTACACTGTGATTTTCTCATTTTCCACATTTTTCAGGATTTCTTGCCATATTCCAGTCCTTTAGTGTGATTTTTTAATTATCCACTTTTTTTTTTTTTTTTTTTTTGGTCTCTCGCCATATTCCAAGTCCTTCAGTATGAGACCTTAATTTTCGGCATTTTTCAGGGTTTATTGCCATATTCCAGGTACTACAGTATGATTTTCTCATTTTTCGAGTTTTCCCGGGTTTCTCACCATATTCCAGGTCCTACAATGTGATTTTCTCATTATTCGACTATACAGGGTTTCTCATCATATTCCAGGTACTAGATATGATTTTCTCATTTTTCGACTTCTTCAGGGTTTCTCAACATTTTCCAAATTCTACAGTGTGATTTTTCTCATTTTTCGACTTATTCAAGGTTTATCACCATATTCCAGGTCCTACAGTGTGATTTTCTCATTATTCGACTATACAGGGTTTCTCACCATATTCCAGGTACTAGATATGATTTTCTCATTTTTCGACTTCTTCAGGGTTTCTCAACATTTTCCAGGTTCTACAGTGTGATTTTCTCATTTTTCGACTTATTCAAGGTTTATCACCATATTCCAGGTCCTACAGTGTGATTTTCTCATTTTCCACGTTTTTCAGGATTTCTTGCCATATTCCAGGCCTTCAGTGTGATTTTTTCATTATCCACGTTTTTATAGTTACTCGCCATATTCCAGGTCCTACAGTGTGATTTTTCCTTTTCAACGATTTTCAGGTTTTCTTGCCCTATTCCTGGTCCTACAGGGTAAGTTTTTAATTTTCCACATTTTTCGGGGTTTCTCGCGATATTTTAGGTACTTCAGTATGATTTCTCATTTTTCCCTTCTTTCTGGGTTTCTAGACACATTCCAGGTCCATCAGTGTGATTTTCATCCTAGAGTGTGAGTTTTAATTTTCCAACGTTTTCAGGGTTTCTTGCCATAAACCATGTCCTACAATGTGAGTTTCTCATTTTCCACGTTTTTCAGGTTTTCTCTCCATATTCCTGTTCCTACAATGTTAGTTTTTAATTTTCCACGTTTTTCAGGGTTTCTCGCCATATCCCAGGTCCTTCAGTGTGAGGTTTTTTTTTTTTTTTAATTTATTATATGCAAGTACACTGTAGCTGTCTTCAGACACTCCAGAAGAGGGCGCCAGATCTCTTTACGGATGGTTGTGAGCCACCATGTGGTTACTGGGTTTTGAACTCTGGACCTTTGGAAGAGCAGTCGGGTGCTCCTACCCACTGAGCCATCTCACCAGCCCTCATTTTCCACCTTTTTCTTGGTTTCTCTCCATTTTCCAGGTCCGAGAGTGTGAGTTTCTCATTTTCCACGTTTTTCAGGGTTTCTCGCCATATTCCAGGTCATTCACTGTTCCATTTTAATTTTCCACATTTTTCAGAGTTTCTTGTCATATTCCAAGTCCTAGAGTGTGAGTTTTTAAATTTCCAACTTTTTCAGGGTTTCATGCCATATTCCATGTCCTACAGTGCGAGTTTTTAATTTTCCACGTTTTTCATGGTTTTCTCCTATTCCAGATCCTACAATATGATTTTCTCATTTTTCATGATTTTCAGTTTTCTTCCCATATTCCAGATCCTAGAGTGTGAGTTTTTTTATTTTCCATGTTTTTCAGGGTTTCTTTTCATATTCCAGGTCCTATAGTGTGAGTTTCTCATTTTCAACGTTTTTCAGAGTTTTTTGCCTTATTATAGGTCCTGCAGTTTGAGTTCTTCATTTTCCACGTTTTTTCAGGTCTTTTCAGCATATTCCAGGTTCTGCAGTTTGAATTTCTCATTTTCCATGTTTTTCATTGTTTCTTGCCATATTCCATATCCTACAGTGTGATTTTCTCATTTTTCATGATTTTCAGGTTTTCTTGCCATATTCCAGATCCTAGAGTGTGAGTTTTAATTTTCCAACGTTTTCAGGGTTTCTTGCCATAAACCATGTCCTACAATGTGAGTTTCTCATTTTCCACGTTTTTCAGGTTTTCTCTCCATATTCCTGTTCCTACAATGTTAGTTTTTAATTTTCCACGTTTTTCAGGGTTTCTCGCCATATTCCAGGTCCTGCAGTTTGAATTTCTTATTTTCCACGTTTTTCAGTGTTTCTTGCCATATTCTAGGTCCTACAGTGAGATTTTATCATTTTTCATGATTTTTAGATTTTCTCGCCATATCCCAGGTCCTTCAGTGTGAGGTTTTTTTTTTTTTTAATTTATTATATGCAAGTACACTGTAGCTGTCTTCAGACACTCCAGAAGAGGGCGCCAGATCTCTTTACGGATGGTTGTGAGCCACCATATGGTTACTGGGTTTTGAACTCTGGACCTTTGGAAGAGCAGTCGGGTGCTCCTACCCACTGAGCCATCTCACCAGCCCTCAGTGTGAGTTTTTAATTTTCCACGGTTTTCTGTGTTTCTTGCCATATTCCATATCCTACCATTTGAGTTTCTTTTTGTTCACATTATTCAGGGGTTCTTGCCATATTCTAGGTACTGCAGTGTGATTTTCTCATTTTTTATTATTTTTAGGTTTTTTAAAAATCTGATTTTTTCAGGTTTTCTCCCCATATTCTAAGTCCTGCAGTATGATTTTGTCATTTTACAACTCTTTCTGGGTTTCTTGCCACATTCCAGGTCCTCCAGTGTGAGTTTCTCATTTTCCACGTTTTATAGGGAATCATGCCATATTCCAGGTCCTAGAGTGTGATTCTCTCATTTTCCACAATTTTAAGGTTTTCTTTCCATATTCCAGTTCTTATAGTTTGAGTTTCTCATTTTTCACATTTTTCAGTTCTTCTCACCATATTCCAGGTCCTAGAGTGTGAGTTTTTAATCGTCCACGTGTTTCAGGGTTTCTTGCCATATTCCAGATTCTACAGTGTGATTTTCACATTTTCTGTGATTTTTCAGGTTTTCTTGCCATATTCCCAGTCCTATAGTATAAGTTTTCAATTTCCCATGTTTGTCAAGGTTTCTCGACATATTCCAAGTCCTATAGTTTGAGTTTCTCATTTTTCGGTGTTTCTAGCCTTATACCAGGTCCTGCAGTGATATTTTCTCATTTTCCACCTTTTTCTGGGTTTCTTGCCATATTCCAGGTCCTACAGAGTGAGTTTCCTATTTTCCACCTTTTTCATGTTTTCTCAACATATTCCAGATTCAACTGTGTGAGTTTTTAATTTTCCACGTTTTTCAGGGTTTCTCAGCATATTCCAGGTCCTACAGTTTGGGTTTCTCATTTTCCAAGTCTTTCAGTGTTACTCTACATATTCCAGGTCCTACAGTGTGATTTTCTCATTTTTCATACTTTGCAGGTTATTGGGTGTGAGTTTTTTATTTTCAATTTTTTCAGGTTTTCCTGCCATATTCCATGTCCTACAGTTTGATTTTCTCATTTTTCAGGATTTTGAAGTTTTCTTGTCATATTTAAGTCCTACACTGTTAGTTTTTTATTATTTTCCACTTTTTAAAGATTTTCTTACTATATTCCAAGTCCTACAGTGTCATTTTCTGATTTTCCCGTTTTTCAAGGTTTCTCGCCATATTCCATGTCCTACAGGTTTAATTTTTAATTTTCCACATTTTTCAGAGTTTTTCACCATATCCCAGTTCCTACAGTTTTAATTTCCATTTTCCATGTTTTTTAGAGTTTCTCGCCATATTCCAGGACCTACAGTGTGAGTTTTTAATTTTCCACGTGTTTCAGGGTTTCTTGCCATATTCCAGCTTCTACAGTTTGATTTTCTCATTGTTCATGATTTTCAGGATTTCTTGCCATATTCCCAGTCCTATAGTGTAAGTTTTCAATTTTCCATGTTTGTCAAGGTTTCTCAACATATTCCAAGTCCTATAGTTTGAGTTTCTCATTTTTCAGTGTTTCTAGCCTTATACCAGGTCCTGCAGTGTTATTTTCTTATTTTCTTTTTTTTTTTAAAGATTTATTTATTTATTATATGTAAGTACACTGTAGCTGTCCTCAGACACTCCAGAAGGGGGAACCAGATCTCGTTAAGGATGGTTGTGAGCCACCATAATTTCTTGCCATGTCCCTGGTCCTACACTGTTATATTTTTATTTTCCACGTTCTTCAGGTTTTCTCGCCATATTCCAGGTCCTACAGTATGAGTTTTTAATTTCTACGTTTTTCAAGGTTTCTCTCCATATTCCAGGTCCTACAGTGTGATTTTCTCATTTTAAATGTATTTCCGTTTTCTTGCCATATTCCAGGTCCTACAGGGTAAGTTTTTAATTTTTCACGTTTTTCAGGGTTTCTTGCTATATTCCAGGTACTGCATTATGATTTTCTCATTTTTCCCCTCTTTCTGGGTTTCTAGACACATTCCAGTTCCTAGAGTGTGGTTGTCTCATTTTCCACCTTTTTCCGGGTTTCTTCCCATATTCCAGTTCCTACAGGGTGAGTTTCTCATTTTCCACGTTTTTTTTTCATTGTTTCTTGCCATATTCCAGGTCCTACAGTGTTTGTTTTTAAATTTCCACGTATTTCAGGGTTTCTCATCATATTTCTGTTCCTACCATTTGAGTTTATCATTTTTCACATTTTTCAGTATTTGTCGCCATATACCTGGTCGTAGAGTGTAAGTTTTTAAATTTCCACTGTTTTTCAGGGTTTCTCACAATATTCCAGGTCCTACATTTTGAGGTTTAATTTTCGAAGTTTTTCAGGGTTTATCGCCATATTCAAGGTCTACAGTGTGATTTTCTCATATTTGATGATTTTCACTTTTTCTTTCCATATTTCCGTTCCTACAGTGTTATTTTTTATGTTTCACGTTTTTTAGGGTTTCTCTGTCACTGTGCTCAACTGTGGTTTTACAATGCTCCACTGTGATGTCCCACTTCTCTATGCTGTTTTCACCCTGCTCTAATGTGATCTCACAGTGCTCCACTGTGGTGTCACAGTGCTCCACTTCATTGTCACAATGCTCCACTTTGGTGTCACAGTATGCCACTGTGGTATCAGAGTTCTCCTCTCTGGTGTCACAATGCTCCACTGTGGTGTCACATGCTCCACTGTGTTGTCAGAGTTCTCCACTGTAGTTTCATTGTGGTTCACTGTGGGAAGACAGTGCTGCACTGTGGTATCACAGTGGTCCACTGTTGTGTCACAGTGCTCACTGTGGTTTATCAGTGCTCTACTGTGGTATCACAGTGCTCCACTGTCATGTCACAGTGCTCCACTCTACTGTCACCGTGCTGCTCTGTGTTGTCACAGTGCTCAACTGTGGTGTCACACTGCTACACTATTGTGTCACAGTGTTCCACCTTTCTGACACAGTTCTCCACAGTGATGTAAGTGTGCTCCCCTCACTGTCACACTGCTACACTGTCGTGTCACAGTGCTCAACTGTCATGTCACAATGCTCCACTCTGATGCCACAGTGGTCCACTGTGCTGTCACAGTGGTCCACTCTGCTGTCACAGTGCTGCACTGTAGTGTCACAGTGCTCCACTCTCTGGTCACAGTACTCCACTCTGCTGTCACAGCGCTCCACAGTAGTGTCACAGTGCTATTCAGTGCTTTACAGTGATGTCAGAGTGTTCCACTCTGATGTTGCACTGCTCTACTCTGTTTTCACACTCCTCCACTGTGGTGTCATTGTGCTCCTCTGTGGTGTCACAGTGCTCCTCTTCGTTGTCACAGTGCTCCACGGTGCTGTCACCCTACTCCTCTGTGGTGTCACATTTCTCCACTGTGGTGTCACAATGCTCCACTGTGGTGTCACAATGCTCCACTGTGGTGTCACATTCTCCACTGTGGTTTCACATGCTCCAGTGTGTTGTCATATACCCTAAAGATGCTCCAACATAGAACAAAGATACGTGCATCAATGTGTTCACTAAACCCTAATTTTTAATTACCATGAGCTGGAAACAACCCAGATGTCCCTCTATGGAAGAATTGTTACAGAAACTGTGGTACATTTACACAATGGAATACTACTCAGATATTAAAAAATGATCGCATCATAAACGTTGTAGGCACATGGATGGAACTAGAAAATATTTTCTTGAGTGAGGTAACCCAAATACAAAAGGCCTTGCATGGTATGTACTCACCGATAAGTGGATTTTAGCCCAAAAGCTCAGAACACCCATGCCACAACTAAAAGTCAAATGAAGTTTTACAAGAAGGGAGACCAAAGAGTCGGTTCTTCAAACCTACTTAGAAGAGGTATCAAAATAATCATGGCAGGCAGAGGAAGTGGGGGTATCAGGGTGGGAGAGAGAAAGGGAGGGGAAGAAAGAAGGAAGGACAGGGTCAGGTATGGGAAGAGACTGGAGAGACGTCTAGAGGGCCAGGAGAATGAATAGGAATAGTAGCAGCGGGGTTTGGGGAACTAGGAGATGCACTAGAAATTCCCAGATGCCAGGAATTCAAGAGGTTCCCAGAACTCAATGGCATAACAACAGCTGAAATACAGGGTACAGGGGAGATGGAGTCTGAAGGGACTACATTCAGGAGATGGACATGGGACTCAGTTGAGGGATGGGGACACCCACCCATTTAAAAAAAATACCGAAAATTGTCTCTGTCTAAAGGAAATATAGGGACAAAAATGGAGCAGAGACTGAAGGGAAGGCCATCCAGAGACTATAGCACTGTATTCTACCCACAGACACAAAACCCCAACACTACTGCTCATGCCAAGATGTGCTTACAGACAGGAGCCTTGTATGTCTGTGTATCCTCTGAGAGCCTCTGTCAGCAACTGACTAAGACAGATGGAGAAACTCACAGAAACTATTGGACTGAGTGTGGGGAGCCCAATGGAAAAATTAGGGGAAGGGCTGAAGGAGCTGAAGGGGATGGCAACCCCACAGGACGAACAACAGTATCAATTAACCAGACCCCTCAGAGCTCCCAGGGAGTAATCCTCCAACTAAATACATGGGCGGGTTCATGACTAAAACTACTTATGTAGCAGAGAAATAACTTGTCTGGCGTCAGTGGGAGGGGTGGCAATTGGTCCTGTTGAGGCTTGATACCCCAGAGAAGGGGGATACTAGAGGGATTAGATGGGAGTGGCTGGGTGGGGAGGGGGAAAAGTTGGGCCTCAGGGAGGGGAGAGCAGGAGGGGGATAACACTTGAAATATAAACAAGTGAAATGATTAATACATTTTAAAGGGTGGAGGGGTTGAGATCATCCTTGGTTGTGTATTGGATGTGAAGCCTGCCTGGGAAAATGGGAGGAGAAGTGGAGAGGGAAAGAAAGAGCAAGGGGCAGGGAAATCAAGTCCATCTTGAGCTGTGTGCCAAGATGCTGTCTAGAAGACAATCGATTAAGAAAATATAACAGAGTCTGTTGGCTCCAGCTTAGACTCTATTACTGCCTTTGACCTCCTCTCCCTTCCTCCTCCAGGTTGATGACTCTGTGGTTTAAAGCCAGCTGATACTCTAGCCAGAACACAAACACCTGGAGCACTACTCTTAGGGGTAATTCTTCACAAACCATGCCAATAGCCACTCTGCACTCTTCAGTGCAACAGAAGGAAGGAGGATGGGAGTAAGGAGGACACAGTGGAAGGAAATAGAAAAAGATGGAAGGACAAAGGAAAGAAAGGAGAGTCACTGACAAGACATACGTTATCAAAGACACAGTGAGTGACTAGTCCATTTCCCAGAATATAGCGAAGTAAAACTAGCTTTACCAAAACAAATATTTGGTGTCAATTTATTGATTTCCTTAGTTGTTTACTAAAGTGTTGCTTGCACTCTGTTTGCAGAGCCCAGCTTCACTTGCTACCTGAACCAGAGAGGCCTAAAGAGCCAGGTGAGGCAGTGGCCCAGTGCCCTTCCCAGCCTGCTGACTGATGCCAGCACTTAAACACTAGTTTGTCCACCCTACCTTATGGTTTTAAAGTATGAAATGAAATTACAAAGACTTGCAGGAGCTGTCTTGGCTTCGGTCCACCTTTGACATCTCTCTTCCACTCTCAGTTGTTTCTGTGTGCTTATTCCAGGAAGGTTCTCCCAACAATCGCTGTTCTTGGACTCAAAGTATCTGTTTTTTTTTTTTTCTTTCAGAGTGCTCCCTAAATCACAGACCAATTTGCTGGAGCCCAAATCATAGTCCAACAGCAGTCTTTTTCCCACCTTGAAAGAATGTTAGAAGTCACAGAACTGGCTCTTATTCTTAAATAAAATTCAAACCGAAGATCACCCATTAATTAACCGGGTTAATTCACTAAAATTATTATTCTCCCTGGACCCTCCCAGGTCCCCAATCATTATTTCAGTCCACAGTCACTGTCAGACAAGCAACTTCTCTTCTTTTGGCCTTCCTGCACATCCATCTTCTAGTCTGTTTTCTGGCTCCCTCTCTAGTCGAGGGAAGTAAAAGACTTTCCCACTCATAGGAGCTGATCCATCACAGCTTGTTTTATTTAAAAAACAAAAATAAACCCTCTCCCGGGTTTTATCAGCCATGTAGACCAGAATAGACTAAATTTGCCTTTGTGAGGTTGTTACTAAAAACATGAAGTGACATGGATATCACTAACTCCTGTATGGGCAGTACTTCGGAGGCTAGGTTAAGGAGATTTCAATGTCAGCCTGGGAACCAGCCAGGGGGCCGGGGTTGTGGGGGCAGTGGACAAAAGAGCTAAATGTATTTAGTTCTTCCCTTATTAATGACCTCTTCTTTCAGCTAATACCTACTTTTGCCTCTTCTAAAAGTAGCTAACAGTTACTTTTGCCTATTAGCTAAGCCCATGAAAGTGATGCTGAGAGAGAAGTTGGGGCAGCCCCCTACTGAAAAAGGAAAGAGCTCAGCTGATTCTGTAAGGCTGGATAGAAGAAATCAGGGCCTTCTCTGCACCCCACATGTAGAGTCGCAGGACTGAATGCCACCTTGGAAGCCTGGCCACTGTTCAGGACCTTGAAGATTTCGCCAGGAGCCTCGAAGTGTAGACACCAGTACACCAGAGGTATCAAGGTTTGAATCAAGCCTCCCACCCCGGAGAGATGCCCGAAGCAACTCCTTAGAGGAGTCCCTCTCTTCTTTCATGGTATCTGGCAGTTTAACCAGTGGTGAAAATTCGGCAGAATCTGAGGCTTGTTCGGTTAAGTCCACACTGCACCTTCCAGCTCACAGAGCCCTAGAAGGACTCATTCCTCCTACTGGCATCTATTCATTCTCTGCACAGGAATCCACCTTGTGATTTCAAAACACTGAGCTGGGAGACCCAGGCTCAGTTAGGACTCTACAGAGGCCAGAGGGCTGACTGTGGTTCTTGGAGTATGTTTCCTATCCGAAGTGAAAGGACTTCTTAAATGTAAAAATCCTTTGCCTTTTTATGGAGATTATGGAAAAAAGGGAAGTTCCAAGGCAGATTCACAAAGCTGAGACCCTAGCCAGGTATGGCAGCACCTCTCCTTTCTTTGATCTGCGCACCAGGGGACCTGAAAAATGCTAGTCCAGCAAATCTGAAGAGGTCACAGGCTCTTGACTACTTTTTGGGTCCTGTGGGTTGGACCCAAGCAAACTAGTGATGATAAAAGGCCAGTGATCTGGAACCAGATTTGCACTTAAGGGCTACTGGCAAATTTCAAAGCGGTATTTATTTGCCAGCCACATGTCTTGCAGCTAGTCTCACAATCCTGTTTTAGCTATTTGTGTTTCTTCTCATGTAGCTCAGGGTATGTCAAATACACTATAGACCTGACTAGAAGCTGGTGCATCTCAGAGGCCTGCTCCAGTTCTCCCTGATTTGCCAGAGCAGCTGGATTGATTTTTTTTAATTCCAACATTTTCCAATATTTGTATCCTTCAGGCTAATTTGAATAATGCCAGCAATTCTTGGTGGACATTTTGAGTTATGAGCTGATGCTGTAGCTCATCTAATTGCTTGCCTAAGCCTGGGTTCCAACCTGAACACCAGATTAATACACATGCCTATCTTTCCAGCACACAAGAAGTGAAAGCATGAAGATTAGAAATGCAGCTATCCTTGACTTTGTCAGGAGCAGCCTAAGGTAAAGGAACAAGACTCTGCCTAAAACAGAAAACAAGGTCCAAAGAAACCAACCAAAAATACCACTTTGGGTACTTACGAATTTCCATTTTCATTTGTTTAGTCATACCTTCTAAGGAGCTAAGGTTGACTTTTAATCCTCAGGGTTTGATTGGCAAAAGAAGAGGACTGGTCCAAGATTTGAACCTAGGAAGATCCTCTCAGACCCTAAGCGAGAATCCTCTAGGGGTAGGACCAACAAGCCTTAAAGAGAAGCTCCAGCTAGTCTTTCTAAGAGGGATGTCTTGGAATCCTCTGGTTGAATTCAGTAAACACCAAAAGAATTGAGTTTCAGATCTACCTGAAAAGGGTAATCCGAGACTACCCAGTCCCCAATTGCTTGAGAATGTCAAAACTAGTGTAGAGTCTGTAACTCTTGCACCCACTGCAATTTAGTACACCCAGTGCTGCTTCAAGCAGAGCAAAAGACCCACCAAATGCTCCCTACCTCCAGTTCTAATGTCAGAGATACAGAAAGCAGAACCCCAACCATGGGGCACTCCTGGGAAGTGCCAGCATTGTCTCCAGTCGAGACCCAACTAAAATAACATCTCGTCCAACTTTGGGCTCAAACCAACGACCCTGAGATTAATAATCTCATGCTCTAACGACTGTGCTAGATGGGGAACTGTTCTTTAGCTTAGAAGTTTATAATTGTGACCACCACTGGGTAAGCATCCCCAGAGCAAATCCTTGGTGAGCACCTGCTCCGTTGGCATATCATAGAAATACAATGCAGACAGGCAAAGCCATGGCTGGCACTGGAGGAGCATGGTTAAACCTGTTTCCATCGCTGTAGTTCAAGGCCATCCTGGTTAAAAACAGGGTCAGGCAGGGCAGGGCTAGGCTATGCTACGCTAGACTAGGCTAGGCAGGGAAGGGCTGGGCTAGGCAGGGCTAGGCTAGGAAGGGCAGGGCTAGGCAGGGAAGGGCAGGGCTAGGCTGGGCTAGGCAGGGCTAGGCTAGTCTAGGCAAGGCAGGGCCATATTCTGGGTCCCATAGTGTGAATTTTTAAATTTCACGATTTTCAGGGTTTCTCGGAATATTCTGGTTCCTGCAGTGTGATTTTCTCATTTTCCAAGATTTTCAAGTTTTCCGATATTCTGGGTCCTTCAGGGTGATTTTCTCATTTTCCACCTTTTTCAGGTTTTCATGCCATATTCGGGGTCCTTCAGTGTGAGTTTATAATTTTCTACTTTTTTCAGGGTTTCTCGCCATATTCTGGGTCCCACAGAGTATATTTTTAAATTTCCCTGTTTTTCAGGGTTTCTCAGCATATTCTGGGTCCTACAGTGTGATTTTCTCATTTTCCAGTTTTTTCAATTTTTTTCGCATTACTGTGTCCTACAGTATGATTTTCTCATTTTCCACCTTTTTCAGGTTTTCTCGCTATATTTGGGGTCCTTCAGTGTGAGTTTTTAATTTTCTACTTTTTTCAGTGTTTCTCGCCATATTCTGGGTCCTACAGCGTGTATTTTTAATTTTCTACTTTTTTCAGGTTTTCTTGCCATATTCTGGGTCCTTCAGTGTGAGTTTTTAATTTTCCTCGTTTTTCAGGTTTTCTCGCCATATTCCAGGTCCTTCGGTGTGAATTATTAATTTTCCACGTTTCCAGGATTTTTAGTCATATTCTGGGTCCTACAGTATGATTTTCTCATTTCCACGTTTTTCAGGTTTTCTTGCCATATTCCAGGTCCGTCAGTGTGAATTTTTAATTTTCCACGTTTTTCAGTATTTCTCGCCATATTCTGCATAATACAGTGTGAATTTTTAATTTTCCACTTTTTTCATGGATTCTCGCCATATTCTGTGTCCGACAGTGTGAATTTTTAATTTTCACGTTTTTCAGGGTTTTTCGGCATATTCTGGGTCCTGCAGAGTGATTTTCTCATTTTCCACGTTTTTCGAGTTTTTATGTAATTCTGGGTCCTACAGTGTGATTTTCTCATTTTCCACTTATTAAGGTTTTCTCTCCATATTTGGGGTCCTTCTGTGTGAGTTTTTAATTTTCCTCGTTTTTCAGGTTTTCTCGCCATATTCGGGGTCCTTCAGTGTGAATTTTTAATTTTCCATGTTTTTCAGGTTTTTTCGTCATATTCTGGGTCTTACAGTATGATTTTCTCATTTCCACCTTTTTCAGGTTTTCTTGCCATATTCCAGGTCCTTCAGTATGAATTTTGAATTTTCCACTTTTTTCATGGTTTCTAGCCATAATCGAGATTTTTCAGTGTTTTTATCGCCATATTCTAGGTATTACAGTATGATTTTCTCATTTTTCGATCCTTTCATGGTTTGTCACCATATTTCAGGTCCTATAATGTGATTTTCTCATTTTTCGACTTTTTCAAGGTTTATCACCATATTCTAGGTCCTACAGTGTGATTTTCTCATTTTCCACATTTTTCCGGATTTCTCGCCATATTCCAGTTCTTCAGTGTGAGTTTTTAATTATCCATGTTTTTTAGGGTTTCTCACCATATTCCAAGTACTACAGTGTGATTTTCTCATTATTTGACTATACAGGGTTTCTCACCCTATTCCAAGTCCTACAGTGTTCTTTTGTTATTTTCCCTATTTTTCAGGATTTCTCGCCCTATTCCAAGGTCCTTCAGTGTGAGTTTTTAATTTTCCAAGATTTTCACTGTTTCTTGCCATATTCCAGGTCCTTCAGAGTGAGTTTTTAATTTTCGACATTTTTCATGGTTAATCGCCATATTCTAGGTACTACAGTACGATTTTTCTCATTTTTCGACGTTTTCAGGGTTTCTCACCAGATTCCAGGTCCTACAGTGTGATTTTCTAATTTTTCGACTTTTTCAGGTTTTCTCACCATGTTCCAGGACCTACAGTGTGATTTTCTCATTATTAGACTATACAGGGTTTCTCACCATATTCCAGGTCCTACTGTGTGATTTTCTCATTTTTAGACTTTTTACGGATTTCTACCATATTCCAGGTCCTACTATCTGATTTTCTCATTTTCCACATTTTTCAGGATTTCTTGCCATATTCCAGACCTTCAATGTGATTTTTTAATTATCCACATTTTTCAGGGTTTCTTGCCATATTCCAGGTCCTTCAGTGTGATTTTCTCATTTTCCACATTTTTCTGGATTTCCTGCCATATTCCAGCCCTCTGTTTGAATAATTTATTATCCACGTTTTTCAGTGTTTCTCGCCATATTCTGGGACATACAGTTTGATTTACTCATTTTTCGACTTTTCCAGGGTTTCTCACCATATTCCAGGTCCTACACTGTGATTTTCTCATTTTCCTCATTTTTCAGGATTTCTTGCCATATTCCAGTCCTTTAATGTGATTGTTTAACTATCCACTTTTTTTTTTTTTTCGTCTCTCGCCATATTCCTAGTCCTTCAGTATGAGACCTTAATTTTCGTCATTTTCAGGGTTATCAAAATATTCCAGGTCCTTCGGTGTGAGTTTTTAATTTTCTATGTTTTTCAGGGTTTATCGCCATACTCCAGGTACTACAGTATGATTTTCTCATTTTTCGACTTCTTCAGGGTTTCTCAACATTTTCCAGGTTCTACAGTGTGATTTTCTCATTTTTCGACTTATTCAAGTTTTCTCACCATATTCCAGGTCCTATAGTGTGATTTTTCTCATTTTCCACATTTTTCAGGATTTCTTGCCATATTCCAGGCCTTCAGTGTGATTTTTTTAATTATCCACGTTTTTATAGTTACTCACCATATTCCATGTCCTACAGTGTGATTTTTCCTTTTCAACGATTTTCAGGTTTTCTTGCCCTATTCCTGGTCCTACAGGGTAAGTTTTTAATTTTCCACATTTTTCGGGGTTTCTCGCGATATTCTAGGTACTTCAGTATGATTTCTCATTTTTCCCTTCTTTCTGGGTTTCTAGACACATTCCAGGTCCATCAGTGTGATTTTCTCATTTTCCACCTTTTTCTGGATTTCTCTCCATTTTCCAGGTCCTAGAGTGTTTGTTTCTCATTTTCCACGTTTTTCAGGGTTTCTTGCCATATTCCAGGTCATTCACTGTTTGATTTTAATTTTCCACATTTTCAGAGTTTCTTGTCATATTCCAAGTCCTAGAGTGTGAGTTTTTAAATTTCCAACTTTTTCAGGGTTTCTTGCCATATTCCATGTCCTACAGTGCGAGTTTTTAATTTTCCACTTTTTTCATGGTTTTCTTCCTATTCCAGATCCTACAGTATGATTTTCTCATTTTTCATGATTTTCAGTTTTCTTCCCATATTACAGATCCTAGAGTGTGAGTTTTTTATTTTCCATGTTTTTCAGGGTTTCTTTCCATATTCCAGGTCCTATAGTGTGAGTTTCTCATTTTCAATGTTTTTCAGAGTTTTTCGCCATATTATAGGTCCTGCAGTTTGAGTTCCTCATTTTCCATGTTTTTCAGGTTTTCTCTCCATATTCCTGTTTCTACAATGTTAGTTTTTAATTTTCCACGTTTTTCAGGGTTTCTAGCCATATTCCAGGTCCTGTAGTTTGAATTTTTTATTTTCCACGTTTTTCAGTGTTTCTTGCCATATTCTAAGTCCTACAGTGAGATTTTATCATTTTTCATGATTTTCAGGTTTTCTCGCCATATCCCAGGTCCTTCAGTGTGAGTTTTTAATTTTCCACGTTGTTCTGTGTTTCTTTCCATATTCCATATCCTACCATTTGAGTATCTTATTGTTCACATTATTCAGGGGTTCTTGCCATATTCTACGTACTGCAGTGTGATTTTTCTCATTTTTCATTATTTTTAGGTTTTTTAATTATCTGATTCTTTCAGGTTTTCTCCCCATATTCTAAGTCCTGCTGTGTGATTTTGTCATTTTCCACCTTTTCTGGGTTTCTCGCCATATTCCAAGTCCTGCAGTTTGATTTTGTCATTTTCCACCTCTTTCAGGGTTTCTTGCCACATTCCAGGTCCTCCAGTGTGAGTTTCTCCTTTTCCACGTTTTATAGGGAATCTTGCCATATTCCAGGTTCTAGAGTGTGAGTTTTTAATTTTCCACGTTTTTTAGGATTTCTCACAATATTCCAGGTCCTACAGTGTGATTCTCTCATTTTCCACAATTTTAAGGTTTTCTTTCCATATTCCAGTTCTTATAGTTTGAGTTTCTCATTTTTCACATTTTTCAGTTCTTCTCACCATATTCCAGGTCCTAGAGTGTGAGTTTTTAATCGTCCACGTGTTTCAGGGTTTCTTGCCATATTCCAGATTCTACAGTGTGATTTTCACATTTTCTGTGATTTTTCAGGTTTTCTTGCCATATTCCCAGTCCTATAGTATAAGTTTTAAAGTTCCCATGTTTGCCAAGGTTTCTTGACATATTCCAAGTCCTATAGTTAGAGTTTCTCATTTTTCGGTGTTTCTAGCCATATACCAGGTGCGGCAGTGTTATTTTCTCATTTTCCACCTTTTTCTGGGTTTCTTGCCATATTCCAGGTCCTACAGAGTGAGTTTCTTATTTTCCACCGTTTTCAGGTTTTCTCAACATATTGCAGATCCAACCGTGTGAGTTTTTAATTTTCCACGTTTTTCAGGGTTTCTCAGCATATTCCAGGTCCTACAGTTTGGGTTTCTCATTTTCCAAGTCTTTCAGTGTTTCTCTACATATTCCAGGTCCTACAGTGTGATTTTCTCATTTTTCATACTTTGCAGGATATTGGGTGTGAGTTTTTTATTTTCATTTTTTTCAGGTTTTCCTGCCATATTCCACGTCCTACAGTTTGATTTTCTCATTTTTCAGGATTTTGAAGTTTTCTTGTCATATTTTAGGTCCTACACTGTTAGTTTTTTTTTATTTTCCACTTTTTAAAGTGTTTCTTACTATATTCCATGTCCTACAGTGTCATTTTCTCATTTTCCACGTTTTTCAGGTTTTCTCGCCATATTCCATGTCCTACAGGTTTAATTTTTAATTTTCCACATTTTTCAGAGTTTTTCACCATATCCCAGTTCCTACAGTTTTAATTTCCATTTTCCATGTTTTTTAGACTTTGTCGCCATATTCCAGGACCTACAATGTGAGTTTTTAATTTTCCACGTGTTTCAGGGTTTCTTGCCATATTCCAGCTTCTACAGTTTGATTTTCTCATTGTTCATGATTTTCAGGATTTCTTGCCATATTCCCAGTCCTATAGTGTAAGTTTTCAATTTTCCATGTTTGTCAAGGTTTCTCAACATATTCCAAGTCCTATAGTTTGAGGTTCTCAATTTTCCGTGTTTCTAGCCTTATACCAGGTCCTGCAGTGTTATTTTCTCATTTTCTTTTTTTTTAAGATTTATTTATTTATTATATTTAAGTACACTGTAGCTGTCCTCAGACACTTCAGAAGGGGGAGCCAGATCTCGTTACGGATGGTTGTGAGCCACCATAATTTCTTGCCATGTCCCTGGTCCTACACTGTTATATTTTTATTTTCCACGTCTTCAGGTTTTCTCGCCATATTCCAGGTCCTACAGTGTGAGTTTTTAATTTCTACGTTTTTCAAGGTTTCTCTCCATATTCCAGGTCCTGCAGTGTGATTTTTCTCATTTTCAATGAATTTCCGTTTTCTTGCCATTTTCCAGGTCCTACAGGGTAAGTTTTTAATTTTTCACATTTTTTCAGGGTTTCTTGTGATATTCCAGGTAGTGCATAATGATTTTCTCATTTTCCCCCTCTTTCTGGGTTTCTAGACACATTCCAGGTCCTACAGTGTGGTTGTCTCATTTTCCACCATTTTCCGGGTTTCTTCCCATATTCCAGGTCTTACAGCATGAGTTTCTCATTTTCAACGATTTTTTCAGTGTTTCTTGCCATATTCCAGGTCCTACAGTGTTTGTTTTTAAATTTCCACGTTTTTCAGGGTTTCTCATCATATTTCTGTTCCTACCGTTTGAGTTTATCATTTTTCACATTTTTCAGTATTTGTCGCCATATACCTGGTCTTAGAGTTTAAGTTTTTAAATTTCCACGGTTTTTCAGGTTTTCTCACAATATTCCAGGTCCTATATTGTGAGTTGTTAATTTTTGACATTTTTTCAGGGTTTATTGCAATATTCAAGGTCTACAGTGTGATTTTCTCATATTTGATGATTTTCAATTTTTCTTTCCATATTTCAGTTCCTACAGTGTTATTTTTTATGTTTCACGTTTTTTAGGGTTTCTCTGTCACTGTGCTCAACTGTGGTTTTACAATGCTCCACTGTGATGTCCCACTTCTCTACGCTGTTGTCACCCTGCTCTAATGTGATCTCACAGTGCTCCACTGTGGTGTCACAGTGCTCCACTTCGTTGTCACAAAGCTCCACTTTGGTGTCACAGTATGCCACTGTGGTATCAGAGTTCTCCACTCTGGTGTCACAATGCTCCACTGTGGTTTCACATGCTCCACTGTGTTGTCATAGTTCTCCACTGTAGTTTCATTGTGGTTCACTGTGGGGAGACAGTGCTGCACTGTGGTATCACAGTGGTCCACTGTTGTGTCACGGTGCTCACTGTGGTTTATCAGTGCTCTACTGTGGTATCATATCACAGTGCTCCACTGTCATGTCACAGTGCTCCACTCTACTGTCGCCGTGCTGCTCTGTGTTGTCACTGTGCTCCACTGTGGTGTCACACTACTACACTATTGTGTCACAGTGTTCCACCTTTCTGACA
>NW_028227743.1:0-82461 GCF_978045245.1 Mus caroli | reverse complement strand
CACACCCTGTGCATTTCGTCTAATGCGGGTTTTTCAGTCATATTCTAATGTTTTAATCAGTGCCAACTCACTCATATACAATGTACTACACCTGTGCATTTTCGTCTAATGCGTGTTTTTCCAGTAAATTCTAAGTTTTTCAGTGCAACTCACTCATATACCTATGTACTACCACTGTGCATTTCGTCTAATGCGGGTTTTTCAGTAAAATCTCTAAGTTTTTCCAGTGCAACTCAACTCATATACAATGTACTACACACTGTGCATTTCGTCTAATGCGGGTTTTTCAGTAAACTTCTAAGTTTTTCAGTGCAACTCACTCATATACAATGTACTACGCTGTGCAATTTCGTCTAATGCGGGTTTTTCAGTAAATTCTAAGTTTTTCAGTGCAACTCACTCATATACAATGTACTACACTGTGCATTTCGTCTAATGCGGGTTTTTCAGTAAAATTCTAAGTTTTTCAGTGCAACTCACTCATTATACAATGTACTACCACTGTGCATTTCGTCTAATGCGGGTTTTTTCAGTACAATCTAAGTTTTTCAGTGCAACTCACTCATATACAATGTACTACACTGTGCATTTCGTCTAATGCGGGTTTTTCAGGTAAATTCTAAGTTTTTCAGTGCAACTCACTCATATACTATGTACTACACCTGTGCATTTCGTCTAATGCGGGTTTTTCAGTAAATTCTCAAGTTTTTCAGTGCAACTCACTCATATACAATGTACTACACTGTGCATTTCGTCTAATGCGGGTTTTTCAGTAAATTCCTAAGTTTTTCAGTGCAACTCACTCATATACAATGTACTACACTGTGCATTTCGTCTAATGCGGGTTTTTCAGTAAATTCTAAGTTTTTCAGTGCAACTCACTCATATACAATGTACTACGCTGTGCATTTCGTCTAATGCGGGTTTTTCAGTAAATTCTAAGTTTTTCAGTGCAACTCACTCATATACAAATGTACTACACTGTGCATTTCGTCTAATGCGGGTTTTTCAGTAAATTCCTAGTTTTTCAGTGCAACTCACTCATATACTATGTACTACACTGTGCATTTCGTCTAATGCGGGTTTTTCAGTAAAATTCCTAGTTTTTCAGAACAACTCACTCATATACAATGTACTACACTCTGCATTTCGTCTAATGCGGGTTTTTCAGTAAATTCTAAGTTTTTCAGTGCAACTCACTCATATACTATGTACTACACTGTGCATTTCGTCTAATGCGGGTTTTTCAGTAAATTCTAAGTTTTTCAGTGCAACTCACTCATATACAATGTACTACACTGTGCATTTCGTCTAATGCGTGTTTTTCAGTAAATTCTAAGTTTTTCAGTGCAACTCACTCATATACTATGTACTACCACTGTGCATTTCGTCTACATGCGGGTTTTTCAGTAAATTCTAAGTTTTTCAGTGCAACTCACTCATATACAATGTACTACACTGTGCATTTCGTCTAATGCGGGTTTTTCAGTAAATTCTAAGTTTTTCAGTGCAACTCCACTCATATACAATGTACTACACTGTGCATTTCGTCTAATGCGGGTTTTTCAGTAAATTCTAAGTTTTTCAGTGCAACTCACTCATATACAATGTACTAAGCTGTGCATTTCGTCTAATGCGGGTTTTTCAGTAAATTCTAAGTTTTTCAGTGCAACTCACTCATATACAATGTACTAAGCTGTGCATTTCGTCTAATGCGGGTTTTTCAGTAAATTCTAAGTTTTTCAGTGCAACTCACTCATATACAATGTACTACACTGTGCATTTCGTCTAATGCGGGTTTTTCAGTAAATTCTAAGTTTTTCAGTGCAAACTCACTCATATACAATGTACTACACTGTGCATTTCGTCTAATGCGGGTTTTTCGGTAAATTCTAAGTTTTTCAGTGCAACTCACTCATATACTATGTACTTACACTGTGCATTTCGTCTAATGCGGGTTTTTCAGTAAATTCTAAGTTTTTCAGTGCAACTCACTCATATACAATGTACTACACTGTGCATTTCGTCTAATGCGTGTTTTTCAGTAAATTCTAAGTTTTTCAGTGCAACTCACTCATATACTATGTACTACACTGTGCATTTCGTCTAATGCGGGTTTTTCAGTAAATTCTAAGTTTTTCAGTGCAACTCACTATTATACAATGTACTACACTGTGCATTTCGTCTAATGCGGGTTTTTCAGTAAATTCTAAGTTTTTCAGTGCAACTCACTCATATACAATGTACTACACTGTGCATTTCGTCTAATGCGGGTTTTTCAGTAAATTCTAAGTTTTTCAGTGCAACTCACTCATATACAATGTACTACACTGTGCATTTCGTCTAATGCGGGTTTTTCAGTAAATTCTAAGTTTTTCAGTGCAACTCACTCATATACAATGTACTACACTGTGCATTTCGTCTAATGCGGGTTTTTCAGTAAATTCTAAGTTTTTCAGTGCAACTCACTCATATACAATGTACTACACTGTGCATTTCGTCTAATGCGGGGTTTTTCGGTAAATTCTAAGTTTTTCAGTGCAACTCACTCATATACAATGTACTACACTGTGCATTTCGTCTAATGCGGGTTTTTTGGTAAATTCTAAGTTTTTCAGTGCAACTCACTCATATACTATGTACTACACTGTGCATTTCGTCTAATGCGGGTTTTTCAGTAAATTCTAAGTTTTTCAGTGCAACTCACTCATGTACAATGTACTACACTATGCATTTCGTCTAATGCGGGTTTTTCAGTAAATTCCTAGTTTTTCAGTGCAACTCACTCATATAATATGTACTACACTGTGCATTTCGTCTAATGCGGGTTTTTCAGTAAATTCTAAGTTTTTCAGTGCAACTCACTCATATACTATATACTACACTGTGCATTTCGTCTAATGCGGGTTTTTCAGTAAATTCTAAGTTTTTCAGTGCAACTCACTCATATACTATATACTACACTGTGCCATTTCGTCTAATGCGGGTTTTTCAGTAAATTCTAAGTTTTTCAGTGCAACTCACTCATATACAATGTACTACACTGTCATTTCGTCTAATGCGGATTTTTCAGTAAATTCTAAGTTTTTCAGTGCAACTCACTCATATACAATGTACTACACAGTGCATTTCGTCTAATGCGGGTTTTTCAGTAAATTCTAAGTTTTTTCAGTGCAACTCACTCATATACAATGTACTACACTGTGCATTTCGTCTAATGCGGGTTTTTCAGTAAATTCCTAGTTTTTCAGTGCAACTCACTCATATACTATGTACTACACTGTGCATTTCGTCTAATGCGGGTTTTTCAGTAAATTCCTAGTTTTTCAGAACAACTCACTCATATACAATGTACTACACTCTGCATTTCGTCTAATGCGGGTTTTTCAGTAAATTCTAAGTTTTTCAGTGCAACTCACTCATATACTATGTACTACACTGTGCATTTCGTCTAATGCGGGTTTTTCAGTAAATTCTAAGTTTTTCAGTGCAACTCACTCATATACAATGTACTACACTGTGCATTTCGTCTAATGCGTGTTTTTCAGTAAATTCTAAGTTTTTCAGTGCAACTCACTCATATACTATGTACTACACTGTGCATTTCGTCTAATGCGGGTTTTTCAGTAAATTCTAAGTTTTTCAGTGCAACTCACTCATATACAATGTACTACACTGTGCATTTCGTCTAATGCGGGTTTTTCAGTAAATTCTAAGTTTTTCAGTGCAACTCACTCATATACAATGTACTACACTGTGCATTTCGTCTAATGCGGGGTTTCAGTAAATTCTAAGTTTTTCAGTGCAACTCACTCATATAACAATGTACTATGCTGTGCATTTCGTCTAATGCGGGTTTTTTCAGTAAATTCTAAGTTTTTCAGTGCAACTCACTCATATACAATGTACTACGCTGTGCATTTCGTCTGATGCGGGTTTTTTCAGTAAATTCTAAGTTTTTCAGTTCAACTCACTCATATACAATGTACTACACTGTGCATTTCGTCTAATGCGGGTTTTTCAGTAAATTCTAAGTTTTTCAGTGCAACTCACTCATATACAATGTACTACACTGTGCATTTCGTCTAATGCGGGGTTTTTCGGTAAATTCTAAGTTTTTCAGTGCAACTCGACTCATATACAATGTACTACGCTGTGCATTTCGTCTAATGCGGGTTTTTCAGTAAATTCTAAGTTTTTCAGTGCAACTCACTCATATACAATGTACTACACTATGCATTTCGTCTAATGCGGGTTTTTCAGTAAATTCCTAGTTTTTCAGTGCAACTCACTCATGTAATATGTGCTACAACTGTGCATTTCGTCTAATGCGGGTTTTTCAGTAAATTCTAAGTTTTTCAGTGCAACTCACTCATATACAATGTACTACACTGTGCATTTCGTCTAATGCGGGTTTTTCAGTAAATTCTAAGTTTTTCAGTGCAACTCACTCATATACAATGTACTACGCTGTGCATTTCGTCTAATGCGGGTTTTTCAGTAAATTCTAAGTTTTTCAGTGCAACTCACTCATATACAATGTACTACACTGTGCATTTCGTCTAATGCGGGTTTTTCAGTAAATTCCTAGTTTTTCAGTGCAACTCACTCATATACTATGTACTACACTGTCATTTCGTCTAATGCGGGTTTTTCAGTAAATTCTAAGTTTTTCAGTGCAACTCACTCATATACAATGTACTACACAGTGCATTCGTCTAATGCGGGTTTTTCAGTAAATTCTAAGTTTTTCAGGTGCAACTCACTCATATACAATGTACTACACTGTGCATTTCGTCTAATGCGGGTTTTTCAGTAAATTCCTAGTTTTTCAGTGCAACTCACTCATATACTATGTACTACACTGTGCATTTCGTCTAATGCGGGTTTTTCAGTAAATTCCTAGTTTTTCAGAGCAACTCACTCATATACAATGTACTACACTGTGCATTTCGTCTAATGCGGGTTTTTCAGTAAATTCTAAGTTTTTCAGTGCAACTCACTCATATACTATGTACTACACTGTGCTTTTCGTCTAATGCGGGTTTTTCAGTAAATTCTAAGTTTTTCAGTGCAACTCACTCATATACAATGTACTACACTGTGCATTTCGTCTAATGCGTGTTTTTCAGTAAATTCTAAGTTTTTTCAGTGCAACTCACTCATATACTACGTACTACACTGTGCATTTCGTCTAATGCGGGTTTTTCAGTAAATTCTAATTTTTTCAGTGCAACTCACTCATATACAATGTACTACACTGTGCATTTCGTCTAATGCGGGTTTTTCAGTAAATTCTAAGTTTTTCAGTGCAACTCACTCATATACAATGTACTACGCTGTGCATTTCGTCTAATGCGGGTTTTTCAGTAAATTCTAAGTTTTTCAGTGCAACTCACTCATATACAATGTACTACGCTGTGCATTTCGTCTAATGCGGGTTTTTCAGTAAATTCTAAGTTTTTCAGTGCAACTCACTCATATACAATGTACTACGCTGTGCATTTCGTCTAATGCGGGTTTTTTCAGTAAATTCTAAGTTTTTCAGTGCAACTCACTCATATACAATGTACTACGCTGTGCATTTCGTCTGATGCGGGTTTTTCAGTAAATTCTAAGTTTTTCAGTGCAACTCACTCATATACAATGTACTACGCTGTGCATTTCGTCAGATGCGGGTTTTTTCAGTAAATTCTAAGTTTTTCAGTGCAACTCACTCATATACAATGTACTACACTGTGCATTTCGTCTAATGCGGGGTTTTTCGGTAAATTCTAAGTTTTTCAGTGCAACTCACTCATATACAATGTACTACACTGTGCATTTCGTCTAATGCGGGTTTTTCAGTAAATTCTAAGTTTTTCAGTGCAACTCACTCATATACAATGTACTACACAATGCATTTCGTCTAATGCGGGTTTTTCAGTAAATTCCTAGTTTTTCAGTGCGTGCAACTCACTCATATAATATGTACTACACTGTGCATTTCGTCTAATGCGGGTTTTTCAGTAAATTCTAAGTTTTTCAGTGCAACTCACTCATATACAATGTACTACACTCTGCATTTCGTCTAATGCGGGTTTTTCAGTAAATTCTAAGTTTTTCAGTGCAACTCACTCATATACAATGTACTACACTGTGCATTTCGTCTAATGCGGGTTTTTCAGTAAATTCTAAGTTTTTCAGTGCAACTCACTCATATACTATGTACTACACTGTGCATTTCGTCTAATGCGGGTTTTTCAGTAAATTCTAAGTTTTTCAGTGCAATTCACTCATATACAATGTACTACACTGTGCATTTCGTCTAATGCGGGTTTTTCAGTAAATTCTAAGTTTTTCAGTGCAACTCACTCATATACAATGTACTACACTGTGCATTTCGTCTAATGCGGGTTTTTCAGTAAATTCCTAGTTTTTCAGTGCAACTCACTCATATACTATGTACTACACTGTGCATTTCGTCTAATGCGGGTTTTTCAGTAAATTCCTAGTTTTTCAGAACAACTCACTCATATACAATGTACTACACTCTGCATTTCGTCTAATGCGGGTTTTTCAGTAAATTCTAAGTTTTTCAGTGCAACTCACTCATATACTATGTACTACACTGTGCATTTCGTCTAATGCAGGTTTTTCAGTAAATTCTAAGTTTTTCAGTGCAACTCACTCATATACAATGTACTACACTGTGCATTTCGTCTAATGCGGGTTTTTTTAGTAAATTCTAAGTTTTTCAGTGCAAATCACTCATATACTATGTACTACATTGTGCATTTCGTCTAATGCGGGTTTTCCAGTAAATTCTAAGTTTTTCAGTGCAACTCACTCATATACAATGTACTACACTGTGCATTTCGTCTAATGCGGGTTTTTCAGTAAATTCTAAGTTTTTCAGTGCAATTCACTCATATACAATGTACTAAACTGTGCATTTCGTCTAATGCGGGTTTTTCAGTAAATTCTAAGTTTTTCAGTGCAACTCACTCATATACAATGTACTACACTGTGCATTTCGTCTAATGCGGGTTTTTCAGTAAATTCTAAGTTTTTCAGTGCAACTCACTCATATACAATGTACTACACTGTCATTTCGTCTAATGCGGGTTTTTCAGTAAATTCTAAGTTTTTCAGTGCAACTCACTCATATACAATGTACTACACTGTGCATTTCGTCTAATGCGGGTTTTTCAGTAAATTCTAAGTTTTTCAGTGCAACTCACTCATATACAATGTACTACACTGTGCATTTCGTCTAATGCGGGTTTTTCAGTAAATTCCTAGTGTTTCAGAACAACTCACTCATATACAATATACTACACTCTGCATTTCGTCTAATGCGGGTTTTTCAGTAAATTCTAAGTTTTTCAGTGCAACTCACTCATATACTATGTACTACACTGTGCATTTCGTCTAATGCGGGTTTTTCAGTAAATTCTAAGTTTTTCAGTGCAACTCACTCATATACAATGTACTACACTGTGCATTTCGTCTAATGCGTGTTTTTCAGTAAATTCTAAGTTTTTCAGTGCAACTCACTCATATACTACGTACTACACTGTGCATTTCGTCTAATGCGGGTTTTTCAGTAAATTCTAATTTTTTCAGTGCAACTCACTCATATACAATGTACTACACTGTGCATTTCGTCTAATGCGGGTTTTTCAGTAAATTCTAAGTTTTTCAGTGCAACTCACTCATATACAATGTACTACACTGTGCATTTCGTCTAATGCGGGTTTTTCAGTAAATTCTAAGTTTTTCAGTGCAACTCACTCATATACAATGTACTACGCTGTGCATTTCGTCTAATGCGGGTTTTTCAGTAAATTCTAAGTTTTTCAGTGCAACTCACTCATATACAATGTACTACACTGTGCATTTCGTCTAATGCGGGTTTTTCGGTAAATTCTAAGTTTTTCAGTGCAACTCACTCATATACTATGTACTACACTGTGCATTTCGTCTAATGCGGGTTTTTCAGTAAATTCTAAGTTTTTCAGTGCAACTCACTCATATACAATGTACTACACTGTGCATTTCGTCTAATGCGGGTTTTTCAGTAAATTCCTAGTTTTTCAGTGCAACTCACTCATATACTATGTACTACACTGTGCATTTCGTCTAATGCGGGTTTTTCAGTAAATTCCTAGTTTTTCAGAACAACTCACTCATATACAATGTACTACACTCTGCATTTCGTCTAATGCGGGTTTTTCAGTAAATTCTAAGTTTTTCAGTGCAACTCACTCATATACTATGTACTACACTGTGCATTTCGTCTAATGCAGGTTTTTCAGTAAATTCTAAGTTTTTCAGTGCAACTCACTCATATACAATGTACTACACTGTGCATTTCGTCTAATGCGGATTTTTCAGTAAATTCTAAGTTTTTCAGTGCAACTCACTCATATACAATGTACTACACTGTGCATTTCGTCTAATGCGGGTTTTTCAGTAAATTCCTAGTTTTTCAGTGCAACTTACTCATATACTATGTACTACACTGTGCATTTCGTCTAATGCGGATTTTTCAGTAAATTCTAAGTTTTTCAGTGCAACTCACTCATATACAATGTACTACACTGTGCATTTCGTCTAATGCGGGTTTTTCAGTAAATTCCTAGTTTTTCAGTGCAACTCACTCATATACTATGTACTACACTGTGCATTTCGTCTAATGCGGGTTTTTCAGTAAATTCCTAGTTTTTCAGAACAACTCACTCATATACAATGTACTACACTCTGCATTTCGTCTAATGCGGGTTTTTCAGTAAATTCTAAGTTTTTCAGTGCAACTCACTCATATACTATGTACTACACTGTGCATTTCGTCTAATGCAGGTTTTTCAGTAAATTCTAAGTTTTTCAGTGCAACTCACTCATATACAATGTACTACACTGTGCATTTCGTCTAATGCGGGTTTTTCAGTAAATTCCTAGTTTTTCAGTGCAACTCACTCATATACTATGTACTATGCTGTGCATTTCGTCTAATGCGGGTTTTTCAGTAAATTCCTAGTTTTTCAGAACAACTCACTCATATACAATGTACTACGCTGTGCATTTCGTCTAATGAGGGTTTTTCAGTAAATTCTAAGTTTTTCAGTGCAACTCACTCATATACAATGTACTACACTGTGCATTTCGTCTAATGCGGGTTTTTCAGTAAATTCTAAGTTTTTCAGTGCAACTCACTCATATACTATGTACTACACTGTGCATTTCGTCTAATGCGGGTTTTTCAGTAAATTCCTAGTTTTTCAGTGCAACTCACTCATATACAATGTACTACACTGTGCATTTCGTCTAATGCGGGTTTTTCAGTAAATTCTAAGTTTTTCAGTGCAACTCACTCATATACAATGTACTACACTCTGCATTTCGTCTAATGCGGGTTTTTCAGTAAATTCCTAGTTTTTCAGTGCAACTCACTCATATACTATGTACTACACTGTGCATTTCGTCTAATGCGGGTTTTTCAGTAAATTCCTAGTTTTTCAGTGCAACTAATTCATATACTATGTACTACACTGTGCATTTCGTCTAATGCGGGTTTTTCAGTAAATTCTAAGTTTTTCAGTGCAACTCACTCATATACAATGTACTACACTCTGCATTTCGTCTAATGCGGGTTTTTCAGTAAATTCTAAGTTTTTCAGTGCAACTCACTCATATACTATGTACTACACTGTGCATTTCGTCTAATGCGGGTTTTTCAGTAAATTCTAAGTTTTTCAGTGCAACTCACTCATATACAATGTACTACACTGTGCATTTCGTCTAATGCGGGTTTTTCGGTAAATTCTAAGTTTTTCAGTGCAACTCACTCATATACTATGTACTACACTGTGCATTTCGTCTAATGCGGGTTTTTCAGTAAATTCTAAGTTTTTCAGTGCAACTCACTCATATACAATGTACTACACTGTGCATTTCGTCTAATGCGGGTTTTTCAGTAAATTCTAAGTTTTTCAGTGCAACTCACTCATATACTATGTACTACACTGTGCATTTCGTCTAATGCGGGTTTTTCAGTAAATTCTAAGTTTTTCAGTGCAACTCACTCATATACAATGTACTACACTGTGCATTTCATCTAATGCGGGTTTTTCAGTAAATTCTAAGTTTTTCAGTGCAACTCACTCATATACAATGTACTACACTGTGCATTTAGTCTAATGCGGGTTTTTAAGTAAATTCTAAGTTTTTCAGTGCAACTCACTCATATACAATGTACTACACTGTTCATTTCGTCTAATGCAGGTTTTTCAGTAAATTCTAAGTTTTTCAGTGCAACTCACTCATATACTATATACTACACTGTGCATTTCGTCTAATGCGGGTTTTTCAGTAAATTCTAAGTTTTTCAATGCAACTCACTCATATACAATGTACTACACTGTGCATTTCGTCTAATGCGGGTTTTTCAGTAAATTCTAAGTTTTTCAGTGCAACTCACTCATATACAATGTACTACGCTGTGCATTTCGTCTAATGCGGGTTTTTCAGTAAATTCTAAGTTTTTCAGTGCAACTCACTCATATACAATGTACTACACTGTGCATTTCGTCTAATGCGGGTTTTTCAGTAAATTCTAAGTTTTTCAGTGCAACTCACTCATATACAATGTACTACACTGTGCATTTCGTCTAATGCGGGTTTTTCAGTAAATTCTAAGTTTTTCAGTACAACTCACTCATATACAATGTACTAGACTGTGCATTTCGTCTAATGCGGGTTTTTCAGTAAATTCCTAGTTTTTCAGTGCAACTCACTCATATACTATGTACTATGCTGTGCATTTCGTCTAATGCGGGTTTTTCAGTAAATTCCTAGTTTTTCAGAACAACTCACTAATATACAATGTACTACACTCTGCATTTCGTCTAATGCGGGTTTTTCAGTAAATTCTAAGTTTTTCAGTGCAACTCACTCATATACTATGTACTACACTGTGCATTTCGTCTAATGCTGGTTTTTCAGTAAATTCTAAGTTTTTCAGTGCAACTCACTCATATACAATGTACTACACTGTGCATTTCGTCTAATGCGTGTTTTTCAGTAAATTCTAAGTTTTTCAGTGCAACTCACTCATATACAAATTACTACGCTGTGCATTTCGTCTAATGCGGGTTTTTCAGTAAATTCTAAGTTTTTCAGTGCAACTCACTCATATACTATGTACTACACTGTGCATTTCGTCTAATGCGGGTTTTTCAGTAAATTCCTAGTTTTTCAGTGCACTCACTCATATACAATGTACTACACTCTGCATTTCGTCTAATGCGAGTTTTTCAGTAAATTCCTAGTTTTTCAGTGCAACTCACTCATATACTATGTACTACACTGTGCATTTCGTCTAATGCGGGTTTTTCAGTAAATTCCTAGTTTTTCAGTGCAACTAACTCATATACTATGTACTACACTGTGCATTTCGTCTAATGCGGGTTTTTCAGTAAATTCCTAGTTTTTCAGTGCAACTAACTCATATACTATGTACTACACTGTGCATTTCGTCTAATGCGGGTTTTTCAGTAAATTCTAAGTTTTTCAGTGCAACTCACTCATATACAATGTACTACACTCTGCATTTCGTCTAAAGCGGGTTTTTCAGTAAATTCTAAGTTTTTCAGTGCAACTCACTCATATACTATGTACTACACTGTGCATTTCGTCTAATGCGGGTTTTTCAGTAAATTCTAAGTTTTTCAGTGCAACTCACTCATATACAATGTACTACACTGTGCATTTCGTCTAATGCGGGTTTTTCGGTAAATTCTAAGTTTTTCAGTGCAACTCACTCATATACTATGTACTACACTGTGCATTTCGTCTAATGCGGGTTTTTCAGTAAATTCTAAGTTTTTCAGTGCAACTCACTCATATACAATGTACTACACTGTGCATTTCGTCTAATGCGGGTTTTTCAGTAAATTCTAAGTTTTTCAGTGCAACTCACTCATATACTATGTACTACACTGTGCATTTCGTCTAATGCGGGTTTTTCAGTAAATTCTAAGTTTTTCAGTGCAACTCACTCATATACAATGTACTACACTGTGCATTTCATCTAATGCGGGTTTTTCGGTAAATTCTAAGTTTTTCAGTGCAACTCACTCATATACTATGTACTACACTGTGCATTTCGTCTAATGCGGGTTTTTCAGTAAATTCTAAGTTTTTCAGTGCAACTCACTCATATACAATGTACTACACTGTGCATTTCGTCTAATGCGGGTTTTTCAGTAAATTCTAAGTTTTTCAGTGCAACTCACTCATATACTATGTACTACACTGTGCATTTCGTCTAATGCGGGTTTTTCAGTAAATTCTAAGTTTTTCAGTGCAACTCACTCATATACAATGTACTACACTGTGCATTTCATCTAATGCGGGTTTTTCAGTAAATTCTAAGTTTTTCAGTGCAACTCACTCATATACAATGTACTACACTGTGCATTTAGTCTAATGCGGGTTTTTAAGTAAATTCTAAGTTTTTCAGTGCAACTCACTCATATACAATGTACTACACTGTTCATTTCGTCTAATGCAGGTTTTTCAGTAAATTCTAAGTTTTTCAGTGCAACTCACTCATATACTATATACTACACTGTGCATTTCGTCTAATGCGGGTTTTTCAGTAAATTCTAAGTTTTTCAATGCAACTCACTCATATACAATGTACTACACTGTGCATTTCGTCTAATGCGGGTTTTTCAGTAAATTCTAAGTTTTTCAGTGCAACTCACTCATATACAATGTACTACGCTGTGCATTTCGTCTAATGCGGGTTTTTCAGTAAATTCTAAGTTTTTCAGTGCAACTCACTCATATACAATGTACTACACTGTGCATTTCGTCTAATGCGGGTTTTTCAGTAAATTCTAAGTTTTTCAGTGCAACTCACTCATATACAATGTACTACACTGTGCATTTCGTCTAATGCGGGTTTTTCAGTAAATTCTAAGTTTTTCAGTACAACTCACTCATATACAATGTACTAGACTGTGCATTTCGTCTAATGCGGGTTTTTCAGTAAATTCCTAGTTTTTCAGTGCAACTCACTCATATACTATGTACTATGCTGTGCATTTCGTCTAATGCGGGTTTTTCAGTAAATTCCTAGTTTTTCAGAACAACTCACTAATATACAATGTACTACACTCTGCATTTCGTCTAATGCGGGTTTTTCAGTAAATTCTAAGTTTTTCAGTGCAACTCACTCATATACTATGTACTACACTGTGCATTTCGTCTAATGCTGGTTTTTCAGTAAATTCTAAGTTTTTCAGTGCAACTCACTCATATACAATGTACTACACTGTGCATTTCGTCTAATGCGTGTTTTTCAGTAAATTCTAAGTTTTTCAGTGCAACTCACTCATATACAAATTACTACGCTGTGCATTTCGTCTAATGCGGGTTTTTCAGTAAATTCTAAGTTTTTCAGTGCAACTCACTCATATACAATGTACTACGCTGTGCATTTCGTCTAATGCGGGTTTTTCAGTAAATTCTAAGTTTTTCAGTGCAACTCACTCATATACTATGTACTACACTGTGCATTTCGTCTAATGCGGGTTTTTCAGTAAATTCCTAGTTTTTCAGTGCAACTCACTCATATACAATGTACTACACTGTGCATTTCGTCTAATGCGGGTTTTTCAGTATATTCTAAGTTTTTCAGTGCACTCACTCATATACAATGTACTACACTCTGCATTTCGTCTAATGCGAGTTTTTCAGTAAATTCCTAGTTTTTCAGTGCAACTCACTCATATACTATGTACTACACTGTGCATTTCGTCTAATGCGGGTTTTTCAGTAAATTCCTAGTTTTTCAGTGCAACTAACTCATATACTATGTACTACACTGTGCATTTCGTCTAATGCGGGTTTTTCAGTAAATTCCTAGTTTTTCAGTGCAACTAACTCATATACTATGTACTACACTGTGCATTTCGTCTAATGCGGGTTTTTCAGTAAATTCTAAGTTTTTCAGTGCAACTCACTCATATACAATGTACTACACTCTGCATTTCGTCTAAAGCGGGTTTTTCAGTAAATTCTAAGTTTTTCAGTGCAACTCACTCATATACTATGTACTACACTCTGCATTTCGTCTAATGCGGGTTTTTCAGTAAATTCTAAGTTTTTCAGTGCAACTCACTCATATACAATGTACTACACTGTGCATTTCGTCTAATGCGGGTTTTTCGGTAAATTCTAAGTTTTTCAGTGCAACTCACTCATATACTATGTACTACACTGTGCATTTCGTCTAATGCGGGTTTTTCAGTAAATTCTAAGTTTTTCAGTGCAACTCACTCATATACAATGTACTACACTGTGCATTTCGTCTAATGCGGGTTTTTCAGTAAATTCTAAGTTTTTCAGTGCAACTCACTCATATACTATGTACTACACTGTGCATTTCGTCTAATGCGGGTTTTTCAGTAAATTCTAAGTTTTTCAGTGCAACTCACTCATATACAATGTACTACACTGTGCATTTCATCTAATGCGGGTTTTTCAGTAAATTCTAAGTTTTTCAGTGCAACTCACTCATATACAATGTACTACACTGTGCATTTAGTCTAATGCGGGTTTTTAAGTAAATTCTAAGTTTTTCAGTGCAACTCACTCATATACAATGTACTACACTGTGCATTTCGTCTAATGCAGGTTTTTCAGTAAATTCTAAGTTTTTCAGTGGAACTCACTCATATACTATATACTACACTGTGCATTTCGTCTAATGCGGGTTTTTCAGTAAATTCTAAGTTTTTCAATGCAACTCACTCATATACAATGTACTACACTGTGCATTTCGTCTAATGCGGGTTTTTCAGTAAATTCTAAGTTTTTCAGTGCAACTCACTCATATACAATGTACTACGCTGTGCATTTCGTCTAATGCGGGTTTTTCAGTAAATTCTAAGTTTTTCAGTGCAACTCACTCATATACAATGTACTACACTGTGCATTTCGTCTAATGCGGGTTTTTCAGTAAATTCTAAGTTTTTCAGTGCAACTCACTCATATACTATATACTACACTGTGCATTTCGTCTAATGCGGGTTTTTCAGTAAATTCTAAGTTTTTCAGTGCAACTCACTCATATACAATGTACTACACTGTGCATTTCGTCTAATGCGGGTTTTTCAAAAATTCTAAGTTTTTCAGTGCAACTCACTCATATACAATGTACTACACTATGCATTTCGTCTAATGAGGGTTTTTCAGTAAATTCTAAGTTTTTCAGTGCAACTCACTCATATACTATGTACTACACTGTGCATTTCGTCTAATGCGGGTTTTTCAGTAAATTCCTAGTTTTTCAGTGCAACTCACTCATATACAATGTACTACACTGTGCATTTCGTCTAATGCGGGTTTTTCAGTAAATTCTAAGTTTTTCAGTGCAACTCACTCATATACAATGTACTACACTCTGCATTTCGTCTAATGCGGGTTTTTCAGTAAATTCCTAGTTTTTCAGTGCAACTCACTCATATACTATGTACTACACTGTGCATTTCGTCTAATGCGGGTTTTTCAGTAAATTCCTAGTTTTTCAGTGCAACTAACTCATATACTATGTACTACACTGTGCATTTCGTCTAATGCGGGTTTTTCAGTAAATTCTAAGTTTTTCAGTGCAACTCACTCATATACAATGTACTACACTCTGCATTTCGTCTAATGCGGGTTTTTCAGTAAATTCTAAGTTTTTCAGTGCAACTCACTCATATACAATGTACTACACTGTGCATTTCGTCTAATGCGGGTTTTTCGGTAAATTCTAAGTTTTTCAGTGCAACTCACTCATATACTATGTACTACACTGTGCATTTCGTCTAATGCGGGTTTTTCAGTAAATTCTAAGTTTTTCAGTGCAACTCACTCATATACAATGTACTACACTGTGCATTTCGTCTAATGCGGGTTTTTCAGTAAATTCTAAGTTTTTCAGTGCAACTCACTCATATACTATGTACTACACTGTGCATTTCGTCTAATGCGGGTTTTTCAGTAAATTCTAAGTTTTTCAGTGCAACTCACTCATATACAATGTACTACACTGTGCATTTCGTCTAATGCGGGTTTTTCAGTAAATTCTAAGTTTTTCAGTGCAACTCACTCATATACAATGTACTACACTGTGCATTTCGTCTAATGCGGGTTTTTCAGTAAATTCTAAGTTTTTCAGTGCAACTCACTCATATACAATGTACTATGCTGTGCATTTCGTCTAATGCGGGTTTTTCAGTAAATTCTAAGTTTTTCAGTGCAACTCACTCATATACAATGTACTACGCTGTGCATTTCGTCTGATGCGGGTTTTTCAGTAAATTCTAAGTTTTTCAGTGCAACTCACTCATATACAATGTACTACACTGTGCATTTCGTCTAATGCGGGTTTTTCAGTAAATTCTAAGTTTTTCAGTGCAACTCACTCATATACAATGTACTACACTGTGCATTTCGTCTAATGCGGGTTTTTCGGTAAATTCTAAGTTTTTCAGTGCAACTCACTCATATACAATGTACTACGCTGTGCATTTCGTCTAATGCGGGTTTTTCAGTAAATTCTAAGTTTTTCAGTGCAACTCACTCATATACAATGTACTACACTATGCATTTCGTCTAATGCGGGTTTTTCAGTAAATTCCTAGTTTTTCAGTGCAACTCACTCATATAATATGTGCTACACTGTGCATTTCGTCTAATGCGGGTTTTTCAGTAAATTCTAAGTTTTTCAGTGCAACTCACTCATATACAATGTACTACACTGTGCATTTCGTCTAATGCGGGTTTTTCAGTAAATTCTAAGTTTTTCAGTGCAACTCACTCATATACAATGTACTACGCTGTGCATTTCGTCTAATGCGGGTTTTTCAGTAAATTCTAAGTTTTTCAGTGCAACTCACTCATATACAATGTACTACACTGTGCATTTCGTCTAATGCGGGTTTTTCAGTAAATTCCTAGTTTTTCAGTGCAACTCACTCATATACTTATGTACTACACTGTCATTTCGTCTAATGCGGGTTTTTCAGTAAATTCTAAGTTTTTCAGTGCAACTCACTCATATACAATGTACTACACAGTGCATTTCGTCTAATGCGGGTTTTTCAGTAAATTCTAAGTTTTTCAGTGCAACTCACTCATATACAATGTACTACACTGTGCATTTCGTCTAATGCGGGTTTTTCAGTAAATTCCTAGTTTTTCAGTGCAACGTACTCATATACAATGTACTACACTGTGCATTTCGTCTAATGCGGTTTTTTCAGTAAATTCTAAGTTTTTCAGTGCAACTCACTCATATACTATATACTACACTGTGCATTTCGTCTAATGCGGGTTTTTCAGTAAATTCTAAGTTTTTCAGTGCAACTCACTCATATACTATGTACTACACTGTGCATTTCGTCTAATGCGGGTTTTTCAGTAAATTCCTAGTTTTTCAGTGCAACTCACTCATATACAATGTACTACACTGTGCATTTCGTCTAATGCGGGTTTTTCAGTAAATTCTAAGTTTTTCAGTGCAACTCACTCATATACAATGTACTACACTCTGCATTTCGTCTAATGCGGGTTTTTCAGTAAATTCCTAGTTTTTCAGTGCAACTCACTCATATACTATGTACTACACTGTGCATTTCGTCTAATGCGGGTTTTTCAGTAAATTCCTAGTTTTTCAGTGCAACTAACTCATATACTATGTACTACACTGTGCATTTCGTCTAATTCGGGTTTTTCAGTAAATTCTAAGTTTTTCAGTGCAACTCACTCATATACAATGTACTACACTCTGCATTTCGTCTAAAGCGGGTTTTTCAGTAAATTCTAAGTTTTTCAGTGCAACTCACTCATATACTATGTACTACACTGTGCATTTCGTCTAATGCGGGTTTTTCAGTAAATTCTAAGTTTTTCAGTGCAACTCACTCATATACAATGTACTACACTGTGCATTTCGTCTAATGCGGGTTTTTCGGTAAATTCTAAGTTTTTCAGTGCAACTCACTCATATACTATGTACTACACTGTGCATTTCGTCTAATGCGGGTTTTTCAGTAAATTCTAAGTTTTTCAGTGCAACTCACTCATATACAATGTACTACACTGTGCATTTCGTCTAATGCGGGTTTTTCAGTAAATTCTAAGTTTTTCAGTGCAACTCACTCATATACTATGTACTACACTGTGCATTTCGTCTAATGCGGGTTTTTCAGTAAATTCTAAGTTTTTCAGTGCAACTCACTCATATACAATGTACTACACTGTGCATTTCGTCTAATGCGGGTTTTTCAGTAAATTCTAAGTTTTTCAGTGCAACTCACTCATATACAATGTACTACACTGTGCATTTAGTCTAATGCGGGTTTTTAAGTAAATTCTAAGTTTTTCAGTGCAACTCACTCATATACAATGTACTACACTGTGCATTTCGTCTAATGCGGGTTTTTCAGTAAATTCTAAGTTTTTCAGTGCAACTCACTCATATACAATGTACTACACTGTGCATTTCGTCTAATGCGGGTTTTTCAGTAAATTCTAAGTTTTTCAGTGCAACTCACTCATATACAATGTACTATGCTGTGCATTTCGTCTAATGCGGGTTTTTCAGTAAATTCTAAGTTTTTCAGTGCAACTCACTCATATACAATGTACTACGCTGTGCATTTCGTCTGATGCGGGTTTTTCAGTAAATTCTAAGTTTTTCAGTGCAACTCACTCATATACAATGTACTACGCTGTGCATTTCGTCTAATGCGGGTTTTTCAGTAAATTCTAAGTTTTTCAGTGCAACTCACTCATATACAATGTACTACACTATGCATTTCGTCTAATGCGGGTTTTTCAGTAAATTCCTAGTTTTTCAGTGCAACTCACTCATATAATATGTGCTACACTGTGCATTTCGTCTAATGCGGGTTTTTCAGTAAATTCTAAGTTTTTCAGTGCAACTCACTCATATACAATGTACTACACTGTGCATTTCGTCTAATGCGGGTTTTTCAGTAAATTCTAAGTTTTTCAGTGCAACTCACTCATATACAATGTACTACGCTGTGCATTTCGTCTAATGCGGGTTTTTCAGTAAATTCTAAGTTTTTCAGTGCAACTCACTCATATACAATGTACTACACTGTGCATTTCGTCTAATGCGGTTTTTTCAGTAAATTCCTAGTTTTTCAGTGCAACTCACTCATATACTATGTACTACACTGTCATTTCGTCTAATGCGGGTTTTTCAGTAAATTCTAAGTTTTTCAGTGCAACTCACTCATATACAATGTACTACACAGTGCATTTCGTCTAATGCGGGTTTTTCAGTAAATTCTAAGTTTTTCAGTGCAACTCACTCATATACAATGTACTACACTGTGCATTTCGTCTAATGCGGGTTTTTCAGTAAATTCCTAGTTTTTCAGTGCAACTCACTCATATACAATGTACTACACTGTGCATTTCGTCTAATGCGGGTTTTTCAGTAAATTCTAAGTTTTTCAGTGCAACTCACTCATATACTATATACTACACTGTGCATTTCGTCTAATGCGGGTTTTTCAGTAAATTCTAAGTTTTTCAGTGCAACTCACTCATATACAATGTACTACACTGTGCATTTCGTCTAATGCGGGTTTTTCAAAAATTCTAAGTTTTTCAGTGCAACTCACTCATATACAATGTACTATGCTGTGCATTTCGTCTAATGCGGGTTTTTCAGTAAATTCTAAGTTTTTCAGTGCAACTCACTCATATACAATGTACTACGCTGTGCATTTCGTCTGATGCGGGTTTTTCAGTAAATTCTAAGTTTTTCAGTGCAACTCACTCATATACAATGTACTACACTGTGCATTTCGTCTAATGCGGGTTTTTCAGTAAATTCTAAGTTTTTCAGTGCAACTCACTCATATACAATGTACTACACTGTGCATTTCGTCTAATGCGGGTTTTTCGGTAAATTCTAAGTTTTTCAGTGCAACTCACTCATATACAATGTACTACGCTGTGCATTTCGTCTAATGCGGGTTTTTCAGTAAATTCTAACTTTTTCAGTGCAACTCACTCATATACAATGTACTACACTATGCATTTCGTCTAATGCGGGTTTTTCAGTAAATTCCTAGTTTTTCAGTGCAACTCACTCATATAATATGTGCTACACTGTGCATTTCGTCTAATGCGGGTTTTTCAGTAAATTCTAAGTTTTTCAGTGCAACTCACTCATATACAATGTACTACACTGTGCATTTCGTCTAATGCGGGTTTTTCAGTAAATTCTAAGTTTTTCAGTGCAACTCACTCATATACAATGTACTACGCTGTGCATTTCGTCTAATGCGGGTTTTTCAGTAAAATTCTAAGTTTTTCAGTGCAACTCACTTCATATACAATGTACTACACTGTGCATTTCGTCTAATGCGGGTTTTTTCAGTAAATTCCTAGTTTTTCAGTGCAACTCACTCATATACTATGTACTACACTGTCATTTCGTCTAATGCGGGTTTTTCAGTAAATTCTAAGTTTTTCAGTGCAACTCACTCATATACAATGTACTACACAGTGCATTTCGTCTAATGCGGGTTTTTCAGTAAATTCTAAGTTTTTCAGTGCACCACTCATATACAATGTACTACACTGTGCATTTCGTCTAATGCGGTTTTTCAGTAAATTCCTAGTTTTTCAGTGCAACGTACTCATATACAATGTACTACACTGTGCATTTCGTCTAATGCGGTTTTTTCAGTAAATTCTAAGTTTTTCAGTGCAACTCACTCATATACTATATACTACACTGTGCATTTCGTCTAATGCGGGTTTTTCAGTAAATTCTAAGTTTTTCAGTGCAACTCACTCATATACTATGTACTACACTGTGCATTTCGTCTAATGCGGGTTTTTCAGTAAATTCCTAGTTTTTCAGTGCAACTCACTCATATACAATGTACTACACTGTGCATTTCGTCTAATGCGGGTTTTTCAGTAAATTCTAAGTTTTTCAGTGCAAACTCACTCATATACAATGTACTACACTCTGCATTTCGTCTAATGCGGTTTTTCAAGGTAAATTCCTAGTTTTTCAGTGCAACTCACTCATATACTATGTACTACACTGTGCATTTCGTCTAATGCGGGTTTTTCAGTAAATTCCTAGTTTTTCAGTGCAACTAACTCATATACTATGTACTACACTGTGCATTTCGTCTAATGCGGGTTTTTCAGTAAATTCTAAGTTTTTCAGTGCAACTCACTCATATACAATGTACTACACTCTGCATTTCGTCTAAAGCGGGTTTTTCAGTAAATTCTAAGTTTTTTCAGTGCAACTCACTCATATACTATGTACTACACTGTGCATTTCGTCTAATGCGGGTTTTTCAGTAAATTCTAAGTTTTTCAGTGCAACTCACTCATATACAATGTACTACACTGTGCATTTCGTCTAATGCGGGTTTTTCAGTAAATTCTAAGTTTTTCAGTGCAACTCACTCATATACTATGTACTACACTGTGCATTTCGTCTAATGCGGGTTTTTCAGTAAATTCTAAGTTTTTCAGTGCAACTCACTCATATACAATGTACTACACTGTGCATTTCGTCTAATGCGGGTTTTTCAGTAAATTCTAAGTTTTTCAGTGCAACTCACTCATATACAATGTACTACACTGTGCATTTAGTCTAATGCGGGTTTTTAAGTAAATTCTAAGTTTTTCAGTGCAACTCACTCATATACAATGTACTACAACTGTGCATTTCGTCTAATGCGGGTTTTTCAGTAAATTCTAAGTTTTCAGTGCAACTCACTCATATACAATGTACTACACTGTGCATTTCGTCTAATGCGGGTTTTTCAGTAAATTCTAAGTTTTTCAGTGCAACTCACTCATATACAATGTACTACTGCTGTGCATTTCGTCTAATGCGGGTTTTCAGTAAATTCTAAGTTTTTTCAGTGCAACTCACTCATATACAATGTACTACGCTGTGCATTTCGTCTGATGCGGGTTTTTCAGTAAATTCTAAGTTTTTCAGTGCAACTCACTCATATACAATGTACTACACTGTGCATTTCGTCTAATGCGGGTTTTTCAGTAAATTCTAAGTTTTTCAGTGCAACTCACTCATATACAATGTACTACACTGTGCATTTCGTCTAATGCGGGTTTTTCGGTAAATTCTAAGTTTTTCAGTGCAACTCACTCATATTACAATGTACTACGCTGTGCATTCGTCTAATGCGGGTTTTTCAGTAAATTCTAAGTTTTTCAGTGCAACTCACTCATATACAATGTACTACACTAATGCATTTCGTCTAATGCGGGTTTTTCAGTAAATTCCTAGTTTTTTCAGTGCAACTCACTCATATAATATGTGCTACACTGTGCATTTCGTCTAATGCGGGTTTTTTCAGTAAATTCTAAGTTTTTCAGTGCAACTCACTCATATACAATGTACTACACTGTGCATTTCGTCTAATGCGGGTTTTTCAGTAAATTCTAAGTTTTTCAGTGCAACTCACTCATATACAATGTACTACGCTGTGCATTTCGTCTAATGCGGGTTTTTCAGTAAATTCTAAGTTTTTCAGTGCAACTCACTCATATACAATGTACTTACAACTGTGCATTTCGTCTAATGCGGTTTTTTCAGTAAATTCTAGTTTTTCAGTGCAACTCACTCATATACTATGTACTACACTGTCATTTCGTCTAATGCGGGTTTTTCAGTAAATTCTAAGTTTTTCAGTGCAACTCACTCATATACAATGTACTACACAGTGCATTTCGTCTAATGCGGGTTTTTCAGTAAATTCTAAGTTTTTCAGTGCAACTCACTCATATACAATGTACTACACTGTGCATTTCGTCTAATGCGGGTTTTTCAGTAAATTCCTAGTTTTTCAGTGCAACTCACTCATATACAATGTAGCTACACTGTGCATTTCGTCTAATGCGGGTTTTTCAGTAAATTCTAAGTTTTTCAGTGCAACTCACTCATATACTATATACTACACTGTGCATTTCGTCTAATGCGGGTTTTTCAGTAAATTCTAAGTTTTTCAGTGCAACTCACTCATATACAATGTACTACACTGTGCATTTCGTCTAATGCGGGTTTTTCAAAAATTCTAAGTTTTTCAGTGCAACTCACTCATATACAATGTACTATGCTGTGGCATTTCGTCTAATGCGGGTTTTTCAGTAAATTCTAAGTTTTTCAGTGGCAACTCACTCATATACAATGTACTACGCTGTGCATTTCGTCTGATGCGGGTTTTTCAGTAAATTCTAAGTTTTTCAGTGCAACTCACTCATATACAATGTACTACACAGTGCATTTCGTCTAATGCGGGTTTTTCAGTAAATTCTAAGTTTTTCAGTGCAACTCACTCATATACAATGTACTACACTGTGCATTTCGTCTAATGCGGGTTTTTCGGTAAATTCTAAGTTTTTCAGTGCAACTCACTCATATACAATGTACTACGCTGTGCATTTCGTCTAATGCGGGTTTTTCAGTAAATTCTAACTTTTTCAGTGCAACTCACTCATATACAATGTACTACACTATGCATTTCGTCTAATGCGGGTTTTTCAGTAAATTCCTAGTTTTTCAGTGCAACTCACTCATATAATATGTGCTACACTGTGCATTTCGTCTAATGCGGGTTTTTCAGTAAATTCTAAGTTTTTCAGTGCAACTCACTCATATACAATGTACTACACTGTGCATTTCGTCTAATGCGGGTTTTTCAGTAAATTCTAAGTTTTTCAGTGCAACTCACTCATATACAATGTACTACGCTGTGCATTTCGTCTAATGCGGGTTTTTCAGTAAATTCTAAGTTTTTCAGTGCAACTCACTCATATACAATGTACTACACTGTGCATTTCGTCTAATGCGGGTTTTTCAGTAAATTCCTAGTTTTTCAGTGCAACTCACTCATATACTATGTACTACACTGTCATTTCGTCTAATGCGGGTTTTTCAGTAAATTCTAAGTTTTTCAGTGCAACTCACTCATATACAATGTACTACACAGTGCATTTCGTCTAATGCGGGTTTTTCAGTAAATTCTAAGTTTTTCAGTGCAACTCACTCATATACAATGTACTACACTGTGCATTTCGTCTAATGCGGGTTTTTCAGTAAATTCCTAGTTTTTCAGTGCAACTCACTCATATACTATATACTACACTGTGCATTTCGTCTAATGCGGTTTTTTCAGTAAATTCTAAGTTTTTCAGTGCAACTCACTCATATACTATGTACTACACTGTGCATTTCGTCTAATGCGGGTTTTTCAGTAAATTCCTAGTTTTTCAGTGCAACTCACTCATATACAATGTACTACACTGTGCATTTCGTCTAATGCGGGTTTTTCAGTAAATTCTAAGTTTTTCAGTGCAACTCACTCATATACAATGTACTACACTCTGCATTTCGTCTAATGCGGGTTTTTCAGTAAATTCCTAGTTTTTCAGTGCAACTCACTCATATACTATGTACTACACTGTGCATTTCGTCTAATGCGGGTTTTTCAGTAAATTCCTAGTTTTTCAGTGCAACTAACTCATATACTATGTACTACACTGTGCATTTCGTCTAATGCGGGTTTTTCAGTAAATTCTAAGTTTTTCAGTGCAACTCACTCATATACAATGTACTACACTCTGCATTTCGTCTAAAGCGGGTTTTTCAGTAAATTCTAAGTTTTTCAGTGCAACTCACTCATATACTATGTACTACACTGTGCATTTCGTCTAATGCGGGTTTTTCAGTAAATTCTAAGTTTTTCAGTGCAACTCACTCATATACAATGTACTACACTGTGCATTTCGTCTAATGCGGGTTTTTCGGTAAATTCTAATTTTTTCAGTGCAACTCACTCATATACTATGTACTACACTGTGCATTTCGTCTAATGCGGGTTTTTCAGTAAATTCTAAGTTTTTCAGTGCAACTCACTCATATACAATGTACTACACTGTGCATTTCGTCTAATGCGGGTTTTTCAGTAAATTCTAAGTTTTTCAGTGCAACTCACTCATATACTATGTACTACACTGTGCATTTCGTCTAATGCGGGTTTTTCAGTAAATTCTAAGTTTTTCAGTGCAACTCACTCATATACAATGTACTACACTGTGCATTTCATCTAATGCGGGTTTTTCAGTAAATTCTAAGTTTTTCAGTGCAACTCACTCATATACAATGTACTACACTGTGCATTTAGTCTAATGCGGGTTTTTAAGTAAATTCTAAGTTTTTCAGTGCAACTCACTCATATACAATGTACTACACTGTGCATTTCGTCTAATGCGGGTTTTTCAGTAAATTCTAAGTTTTTCAGTGCAACTCACTCATATACAATGTACTACACTGTGCATTTCGTCTAATGCGGGTTTTTCAGTAAATTCTAAGTTTTTCAGTGCAACTCACTCATATACAATGTACTATGCTGTGCATTTCGTCTAATGCGGGTTTTTCAGTAAATTCTAAGTTTTTCAGTGCAACTCACTCATATACAATGTACTACGCTGTGCATTTCGTCTGATGCGGGTTTTTCAGTAAATTCTAAGTTTTTCAGTGCAACTCACTCATATACAATGTACTACACTGTGCATTTCGTCTAATGCGGGTTTTTCAGTAAATTCTAAGTTTTTCAGTGCAACTCACTCATATACAATGTACTACACTGTGCATTTCGTCTAATGCGGGTTTTTCGGTAAATTCTAAGTTTTTCAGTGCAACTCACTCATATACAATGTACTACGCTGTGCATTTCGTCTAATGCGGGTTTTTCAGTAAATTCTAAGTTTTTCAGTGCAACTCACTCATATACAATGTACTACACTATGCATTTCGTCTAATGCGGGTTTTTCAGTAAATTCCTAGTTTTTCAGTGCAACTCACTCATATAATATGTGCTACACTGTGCATTTCGTCTAATGCGGGTTTTTCAGTAAATTCTAAGTTTTTCAGTGCAACTCACTCATATACAATGTACTACACTGTGCATTTCGTCTAATGCGGGTTTTTCAGTAAATTCTAAGTTTTTCAGTGCAACTCACTCATATACAATGTACTACGCTGTGCATTTCGTCTAATGCGGGTTTTTCAGTAAATTCTAAGTTTTTCAGTGCAACTCACTCATATACAATGTACTACACTGTGCATTTCGTCTAATGCGGTTTTTTCAGTAAATTCCTAGTTTTTCAGTGCAACTCACTCATATACTATGTACTACACTGTCATTTCGTCTAATGCGGGTTTTTCAGTAAATTCTAAGTTTTTCAGTGCAACTCACTCATATACAATGTACTACACAGTGCATTTCGTCTAATGCGGGTTTTTCAGTAAATTCTAAGTTTTTCAGTGCAACTCACTCATATACAATGTACTACACTGTGCATTTCGTCTAATGCGGGTTTTTCAGTAAATTCCTAGTTTTTCAGTGCAACTCACTCATATACAATGTACTACACTGTGCATTTCGTCTAATGCGGGTTTTTCAGTAAATTCTAAGTTTTTCAGTGCAACTCACTCATATACTATATACTACACTGTGCATTTCGTCTAATGCGGGTTTTTCAGTAAATTCTAAGTTTTTCAGTGCAACTCACTCATATACAATGTACTACACTGTGCATTTCGTCTAATGCGGGTTTTTCAAAAATTCTAAGTTTTTCAGTGCAACTCACTCATATACAATGTACTACGCTGTGCATTTCGTCTAATGCGGGTTTTTCAGTAAATTCTAAGTTTTTCAGTGCAACTCACTCATATACTATGTACTACACTGTGCATTTCGTCTAATGCGGGTTTTTCAGTAAATTCCTAGTTTTTCAGTGCAACTCACTCATATACAATGTACTACACTGTGCATTTCGTCTAATGCGGGTTTTTCAGTAAATTCTAAGTTTTTCAGTGCAACTCACTCATATACAATGTACTACACTCTGCATTTCGTCTAATGCGGGTTTTTCAGTAAATTCCTAGTTTTTCAGTGCAACTCACTCATATACTATGTACTACACTGTGCATTTCGTCTAATGCGGGTTTTTCAGTAAATTCCTAGTTTTTCAGTGCAACTAACTCATATACTATGTACTACACTGTGCATTTCGTCTAATGCGGGTTTTTCAGTAAATTCTAAGTTTTTCAGTGCAACTCACTCATATACAATGTACTACACTCTGCATTTCGTCTAATGCGGGTTTTTCAGTAAATTCTAAGTTTTTCAGTGCAACGCACTCATATACAATGTACTACACTGTGCATTTCGTCTAATGCGGGTTTTTCGGTAAATTCTAAGTTTTTCAGTGCAACTCACTCATATACTATGTACTACACTGTGCATTTCGTCTAATGCGGGTTTTTCAGTAAATTCTAAGTTTTTCAGTGCAACTCACTCATATACAATGTACTACACTGTGCATTTCGTCTAATGCGGGTTTTTCAGTAAATTCTAAGTTTTTCAGTGCAACTCACTCATATACTATGTACTACGCTGTGCATTTCGTCTAATGCGGGTTTTTCAGTAAATTCTAAGTTTTTCAGTGCAACTCACTCATATACAATGTACTACACTGTGCATTTCGTCTAATGCGGGTTTTTCAGTAAATTCTAAGTTTTTCAGTGCAGCTCACTCATATACAATGTACTACACTGTGCATTTCGTCTAATGCGGGTTTTTCAGTAAATTCTAAGTTTTTCAGTGCAACTCACTCATATACAATGTACTATGCTGTGCATTTCGTCTAATGCGGGTTTTTCAGTAAATTCTAAGTTTTTCAGTGCAACTCACTCATATACAATGTACTACGCTGTGCATTTCGTCTGATGCGGGTTTTTCAGTAAATTCTAAGTTTTTCAGTGCAACTCACTCATATACAATGTACTACACTGTGCATTTCGTCTAATGCGGGTTTTTCAGTAAATTCTAAGTTTTTCAGTGCAACTCACTCATATACAATGTACTACACTGTGCATTTCGTCTAATGCGGGTTTTTCGGTAAATTCTAAGTTTTTCAGTGCAACTCACTCATATACAATGTACTACGCTGTGCATTTCGTCTAATGCGGGTTTTTTAGTAAATTCTAAGTTTTTCAGTGCAACTCACTCATATACAATGTACTACACTATGCATTTCGTCTAATGCGGGTTTTTCAGTAAATTCCTAGTTTTTCAGTGCAACTCACTCATATAATATGTGCTACACTGTGCATTTCGTCTAATGCGGGTTTTTCAGTAAATTCTAAGTTTTTCAGTGCAACTCACTCATATACAATGTACTACACTGTGCATTTCGTCTAATGCGGGTTTTTCAGTAAATTCTAAGTTTTTCAGTGCAACTCACTCATATACAATGTACTACGCTGTGCATTTCGTCTAATGCGGGTTTTTCAGTAAATTCTAAGTTTTTCAGTGCAACTCACTCATATACAATGTACTACACTGTGCATTTCGTCTAATGCGGGTTTTTCAGTAAATTCCTAGTTTTTCAGTGCAACTCACTCATATACTATGTACTACACTGTCATTTCGTCTAATGCGGGTTTTTCAGTAAATTCTAAGTTTTTCAGTGCAACTCACTCATATACAATGTACTACACAGTGCATTTCGTCTAATGCGGGTTTTTCAGTAAATTCTAAGTTTTTCAGTGCAACTCACTCATATACAATGTACTACACTGTGCATTTCGTCTAATGCGGGTTTTTCAGTAAATTCCTAGTTTTTCAGTGCAACTCACTCATATACTATGTACTACACTGTGCATTTCGTCTAATGCGGGTTTTTCAGTAAATTCCTAGTTTTTCAGAGCAAATAACTCATATACAATGTACTACACTCTGCATTTCGTCTAATGCGGGTTTTTCAGTAAATTCTAAGTTTTTCAGTGCAACTCACTCATATACTATGTACTACACTGTGCATTTCGTCTAATGCGGGTTTTTCAGTAAATTCTAAGTTTTTCAGTGCAACTCACTCATATACAATGTACTACACTGTGCATTTCGTCTAATGCGTGTTTTTCAGTAAATTCTAAGTTTTTCAGTGCAACTCACTCATATACTACGTACTACACTGTGCATTTCGTCTAATGCGGGTTTTTCAGTAAATTCTAATTTTTTCAGTGCAACTCACTCATATACAATGTACTACACTGTGCATTTCGTCTAATGCGGGTTTTTCAGTAAATTCTAAGTTTTTCAGTGCAACTCACTCATATACAATGTACTACGCTGTGCATTTCGTCTAATGCGGGTTTTTCAGTAAATTCTAAGTTTTTCAGTGCAACTCACTCATATACAATGTACTACGCTGTGCATTTCGTCTAATGCGGGTTTTTCAGTAAATTCTAAGTTTTTCAGTGCAACTCACTCATATACAATGTACTACGCTGTGCATTTCGTCTAATGCGGGTTTTTCAGTAAATTCTAAGTTTTTCAGTGCAACTCACTCATATACAATGTACTACGCTGTGCATTTCGTCTGATGCGGGTTTTTCAGTAAATTCTAAGTTTTTCAGTGCAACTCACTCATATACAATGTACTACACTGTGCATTTCGTCTAATGCGGGTTTTTCAGTAAATTCTAAGTTTTTCAGTGCAACTCACTCATATACAATGTACTACGCTGTGCATTTCGTCTGATGCGGGTTTTTCAGTAAATTCTAAGTTTTTCAGTGCAACTCACTCATATACAATTTACTACACTGTGCATTTCGTCTATTGCGGGTTTTTCAGTAAATTCTAAGTTTTTCAGTGCAACTCACTCATATACAATGTACTACACAGTGCATTTCGTCTAATGCGGGTTTTTCAGTAAATTCTAAGTTTTTCAGTGCAACTCACTCATATACAATGTACTACACTGTGCATTTCGTCTAATGCGGGTTTTTCAGTAAATTCCTAGTTTTTCAGTGCAACTCACTCATATACTATGTACTACACTGTGCATTTCGTCTAATGCGGGTTTTTCAGTAAATTCCTAGTTTTTCAGAGCAACTCACTCATATACAATGTACTACACTCTGCATTTCGTCTAATGCGGGTTTTTCAGTAAATTCTAAGTTTTTCAGTGCAACTCACTCATATACTATGTACTACACTGTGCATTTCGTCTAATGCGGGTTTTTCAGTAAATTCTAAGTTTTTCAGTGCAACTCATTCATATACAATGTACTACACTGTGCATTTCGTCTAATGCGTGTTTTTCAGTAAATTCTAAGTTTTTCAGTGCAACTCACTCATATACTACGTACTACACTGTGCATTTCGTCTAATGCGGGTTTTTCAGTAAATTCTAATTTTTTCAGTGCAACTCACTCATATACAATGTACTACACTGTGCATTTCGTCTAATGCGGGTTTTTCAGTAAATTCTAAGTTTTTCAGTGCAACTCACTCATATACAATGTACTACGCTGTGCATTTCGTCTAATGCGGGTTTTTTCAGTAAATTCTAAGTTTTTCAGTGCAACTCACTCATATACAATGTACTACGCTGTGCATTTCGTCTAATGCGGGTTTTTCAGTAAATTCTAAGTTTTTCAGTGCAACTCACTCATATACATTGTACTACGCTGTGCATTTCGTCTAATGCGGGTTTTTCAGTAAATTCTAAGTTTTTCAGTGCAACTCACTCATATACAATGTACTACGCTGTGCATTTCGTCTGATGCGGGTTTTTCAGTAAATTCTAAGTTTTTCAGTGCAACTCACTCATATACAATGTACTACGCTGTGCATTTCGTCTGATGCGGCTTTTTCAGTAAATTCTAAGTTTTTCAGTGCAACTCACTCATATACAATGTACTACACTGTGCATTTCGTCTGATGCGGGTTTTTCGGTAAATTCTAAGTTTTTCAGTGCAACTCACTCATATACAATGTACTACGCTGTGCATTTCGTCTAATGCGGGTTTTTCAGTAAATTCTAAGTTTTTCAGTGCAACTCACTCATATACAATGTACTACACTATGCATTTCGTCTAATGCGGGTTTTTCAGTAAATTCCTAGTTTTTCAGTGCAACTCACTCATATAATATGTACTACACTGTGCATTTCGTCTAATGCGGGTTTTTCAGTAAATTCTAAGTTTTTCAGTGCAACTCACTCATATACAATGTACTACACTCTGCATTTCGTCTAATGCGGGTTTTTCAGTAAATTCTAAGTTTTTCAGTGCAACTCACTCATATACAATGTACTACACTGTGCATTTCGTCTAATGCGGATTTTTCAGTAAATTCTAAGTTTTTCAGTGCAACTCACTCATATACTATGTACTACACTGTGCATTTCGTCTAATGCGGGTTTTTCAGTAAATTCTAAGTTTTTCAGTGCAACTCACTCATATACAATGTACTACACTGTGCATTTCGTCTAATGCGGGTTTTTCAGTAAATTCTAAGTTTTTCAGTGCAACTCACTCATATACAATGTACTACGCTGTGCATTTCGTCTAATGCGGGTTTTTCAGTAAATTCTAAGTTTTTCAGTGCAACTCACTCATATACAATGTACTACACTATGCATTTCGTCTAATGCGGGTTTTTCAGTAAATTCCTAGTTTTTCAGTGCAACTCACTCATATACTATGTACTACACTGTGCATTTCGTCTAATGCGGGTTTTTCAGTAAATTCCTAGTTTTTCAGAACAACTCACTCATATACAATGTACTACACTGTGCATTTCGTCTAATGCGGGTTTTTCAGTAAATTCTAAGTTTTTCAGTGCAACTCACTCATATACTATGTACTACACTGTGCATTTCGTCTAATGCAGGTTTTTCAGTAAATTCTAAGTTTTTCAGTGCAACTCACTCATATACAATGTACTACACTGTGCATTTCGTCTAATGCGGGTTTTTTAGTAAATTCTAAGTTTTTCAGTGCAAATCACTCATATACTATGTACTACATTGTGCATTTCGTCTAATGCGGGTTTTCCAGTAAATTCTAAGTTTTTCAGTGCAACTCACTCATATACAATGTACTACACTGTGCATTTCGTCTAATGCGGGTTTTTCAGTAAATTCTAAGTTTTTCAGTGCAATTCACTCATATACAATGTACTACACTGTGCATTTCGTCTAATGCGGGTTTTTCAGTAAATTCTAAGTTTTTCAGTGCAACTCACTCATATACAATGTACTACACTGTGCATTTCGTCTAATGCGGGTTTTTCAGTAAATTCTAAGTTTTTCAGTGCAACTCACTCATATACAATGTACTACACTGTCATTTCGTCTAATGCGGGTTTTTCAGTAAATTCTAAGTTTTTCAGTGCAACTCACTCATATACAATGTACTACACTGTGCATTTCGTCTAATGCGGGTTTTTCAGTAAATTCTAAGTTTTTCAGTGCAACTCACTCATATACAATGTACTACACTGTGCATTTCGTCTAATGCGGGTTTTTCAGTAAATTCCTAGTTTTTCAGTGCAACTCACTCATATACTATGTACTACACTGTGCATTTCGTCTAATGCGGGTGTTTCAGTAAATTCCTAGTTTTTCAGAACAACTCACTCATATACAATGTACTACACTCTGCATTTCGTCTAATGCGGGTTTTTCAGTAAATTCTAAGTTTTTCAGTGCAACTCACTCATATACTATGTACTACACTGTGCATTTCGTCTAATGCAGGTTTTTCAGTAAATTCTAAGTTTTTCAGTGCAACTCACTCATATACAATGTACTACACTGTGCATTTCGACTAATGCGGATTTTTCAGTAAATTCTAAGTTTTTCAGTGCAACTCACTCATATACAATGTACTACACTGTGCATTTCGTCTAATGCGGGTTTTTCAGTAAATTCCTAGTTTTTCAGTGCAACTCACTCATATACTATGTACTACACTGTGCATTTCGTCTAATGCGGATTTTTCAGTAAATTCTAAGTTTTTCAGTGCAACTCACTCATATACAATGTACTACACTGTGCATTTCGTCTAATGCGGGTTTTTCAGTAAATTCCTAGTTTTTCAGTGCAACTCACTCATATACTATGTACTACACTGTGCATTTCGTCTAATGCGGGTTTTTCAGTAAATTCCTAGTTTTTCAGAAAAACTCACTCATATACAATGTACTACACTCTGCATTTCGTCTAATGCGGGTTTTTCAGTAAATTCTAAGTTTTTCAGTGCAACTCACTCATATACTATGTACTACACTGTGCATTTCGTCTAATGCAGGTTTTTCAGTAAATTCTAAGTTTTTCAGTGCAACTCACTCATATACAATGTACTACACTGTGCATTTCATCTAATGCGGGTTTTTCAGTAAATTCTAAGTTTTTCAGTGCAACTCACTCATATACTATGTACTACACTGTGCATTTCATCTAATGCGGGTTTTTCAGTAAATTCTAAGTTTTTCAGTGCAACTCACTCATATACAATGTACTACACTGTGCATTTCGTCTAATGCGGGTTTTTCAGTAAATTCCTAGTTTTTCAGTGCAACTCACTCATATACTATGTACTATGCTGTGCATTTCGTCTAATGCGGGTTTTTCAGTAAATTCCTAGTTTTTCAGAACAACTCACTCATATACAATGTACTACGCTGTGCATTTCGTCTAATGCGGGTTTTTCAGTAAATTCTAAGTTTTTCAGTGCAACTCACTCATATACAATGTACTACACTGTGCATTTCGTCTAATGCGGGTTTTTCAGTAAATTCTAAGTTTTTCAGTGCAACTCACTCATATACTATGTACTACACTGTGCATTTCGTCTAATGCGGGTTTTTCAGTAAATTCCTAGTTTTTCAGTGCAACTCACTCATATACAATGTACTACACTGTGCATTTCGTCTAATGCGGGTTTTTCAGTAAATTCTAAGTTTTTCAGTGCAACTCACTCATATACAATGTACTACACTATGCATTTCGTCTAATGCGGGTTTTTCAGTAAATTCCTAGTTTTTCAGTGCAACTCACTCATATACTATGTACTACACTGTGCATTTCGTCTAATGCGGGTTTTTCAGTAAATTCCTAGTTTTTCAGAACAACTCACTCATATACAATGTACTACACTCTGCATTTCGTCTAATGTGGGTTTTTCAGTAAATTCTAAGTTTTTCAGTGCAACTCACTCATATACTATGTACTACACTGTGCATTTCGTCTAATGCAGGTTTTTCAGTAAATTCTAAGTTTTTCAGTGCAACTCACTCATATACAATGTACTACACTGTGCATTTCGTCTAATGCGGGTTTTTTAGTAAATTCTAAGTTTTTCAGTGCAAATCACTCATATACTATGTACTACATTGTGCATTTCGTCTAATGCGGGTTTTCCAGTAAATTCTAAGTTTTTCAGTGCAACTCACTCATATACAATGTACTACACTGTGCATTTCGTCTAATGCGGGTTTTTCAGTAAATTCTAAGTTTTTCAGTGCAATTCACTCATATACAATGTACTACACTGTGCATTTCGTCTAATGCGGGTTTTTCAGTAAATTCTAAGTTTTTCAGTGCAACTCACTCATATACAATGTACTACACTGTGCATTTCGTCTAATGCGGGTTTTTCAGTAAATTCTAAGTTTTTCAGTGCAACTCACTCATATACAATGTACTACACTGTGCATTTCGTCTAATGCGGGGTTTTCAGTAAATTCCTAGTTTTTCAGTGCAACTCACTCATATACTATGTACTACACTGTGCATTTCGTCTAATGCGGGTGTTTCAGTAAATTCCTAGTTTTTCAGAACAACTCACTCATATACAATGTACTACACTCTGCATTTCGTCTAATGCGGGTTTTTCAGTAAATTCTAAGTTTTTCAGTGCAACTCACTCATATACTATGTACTACACTGTGCATTTCGTCTAATGCAGGTTTTTCAGTAAATTCTAAGTTTTTCAGTGCAACTCACTCATATACAATGTACTACACTGTGCATTTCGTCTAATGCGGATTTTTCAGTAAATTCTAAGTTTTTCAGTGCAACTCACTCATATACAATGTACTACACTGTGCATTTCGTCTAATGCGGGTTTTTCAGTAAATTCCTAGTTTTTCAGTGCAACTCACTCATATACTATGTACTACACTGTGCATTTCGTCTAATGCGGATTTTTCAGTAAATTCTAAGTTTTTCAGTGCAACTCACTCATATACAATGTACTACACTGTGCATTTCGTCTAATGCGGGTTTTTCAGTAAATTCCTAGTTTTTCAGTGCAACTCACTCATATACTATGTACTACACTGTGCATTTCGTCTAATGCGGGTTTTTCAGTAAATTCCTAGTTTTTTAGAAAAACTCACTCATATACAATGTACTACACTCTGCATTTCGTCTAATGCGGGTTTTTCAGTAAATTCTAAGTTTTTCAGTGCAACTCACTCATATACTATGTACTACACTGTGCATTTCGTCTAATGCAGGTTTTTCAGTAAATTCTAAGTTTTTCAGTGCAACTCACTCATATACAATGTACTACACTGTGCATTTCCTCTAATGCGGGTTTTTCAGTAAATTCTAAGTTTTTCAGTGCAACTCACTCATATACAATGTACTACACTGTGCATTTCGTCTAATGCGGGTTTTTCAGTAAATTCCTAGTTTTTCAGTGCAACTCACTCATATACTATGTACTATGCTGTGCATTTCGTCTAATGCGGGTTTTTCAGTAAATTCCTAGTTTTTCAGAACAACTCACTCATATACAATGTACTATGCTGTGCATTTCGTCTAATGCGGGTTTTTCAGTAAATTCTAAGTTTTTCAGTGCAACTCACTCATATACAATGTACTACACTGTGCATTTCGTCTAATGCGGGTTTTTCAGTAAATTCTAAGTTTTTCAGTGCAACTCACTCATATACTATGTACTACACTGTGCATTTCGTCTTATGCGGGTTTTTCAGTAAATTCCTAGTTTTTCAGTGCAACTCACTCATATACAATGTACTACACTGTGCATTTCGTCTAATGCGGGTTTTTCAGTAAATTCTAAGTTTTTCAGTGCAACTCACTCATATACAATGTACTACACTCTGCATTTCGTCTAATGCGGGTTTTTCAGTAAATTCCTAGTTTTTCAGTGCAACTCACTCATATACTATGTACTACACTGTGCATTTCGTCTAATGCGGGTTTTTCAGTAAATTCCTAGTTTTTCAGTGCAACTAACTCATATACTATGTACTACACTGTGCATTTCGTCTAATGCGGGTTTTTCAGTAAATTCTAATTTTTTCTGTGCAACTCACTCATATACAATGTACTACACTCTGCATTTCGTCTAATGCGGGTTTTTCAGTAAATTCTAAGTTTTTCAGTGCAACTCACTCATATACTATGTACTACACTGTGCATTTCGTCTAATGCGGGTTTTTCAGTAAATTCTAAGTTTTTCAGTGCAACTCACTCATATACAATGTACTACACTGTGCATTTCGTCTAATGCGGGTTTTTTCGGTAAATTCTAAGTTTTTCAGTGCAACTCACTCATATACTATGTACTACACTGTGCATTTCGTCTAATGCGGGTTTTTCAGTAAATTCTAAGTTTTTCAGTGCAACTCACTCATATACAATGTACTACACTGTGCATTTCGTCTAATGCGGGTTTTTCAGTAAATTCTAAGTTTTTCAGTGCAACTCACTCATATACTATGTACTACACTGTGCATTTCGTCTAATGCGGGTTTTTCAGTAAATTCTAAGTTTTTCAGTGCAACTCACTCATATACAATGTACTACACTGTGCATTTCATCTAATGCGGGTTTTTCAGTAAATTCTAAGTTTTTCAGTGCAACTCACTCATATACAATGTACTACACTGTGCATTTAGTCTAATGCGGGTTTTTAAGTAAATTCTAAGTTTTTCAGTGCAACTCACTCATATACAATGTACTACACTGTTCATTTCGTCTAATGCAGGTTTTTCAGTAAATTCTAAGTTTTTCAGTGCAACTCACTCATATACTATATACTACACTGTGCATTTCGTCTAATGCGGGTTTTTCAGTAAATTCTAAGTTTTTCAATGCAACTCACTCATATACAATGTACTACACTGTGCATTTCGTCTAATGCGGGTTTTTCAGTAAATTCTAAGTTTTTCAGTGCAACTTACTCATATACAATGTACTACGCTGTGCATTTCGTCTAATGCGGGTTTTTCAGTAAATTCTAAGTTTTTCAGTGCAACTCACTCATATACAATGTACTACACTGTGCATTTCGTCTAATGCGGGTTTTTCAGTAAATTCTAAGTTTTTCAGTGCAACTCACTCATATACAATGTACTACACTGTGCATTTCGTCTAATGCGGGTTTTTCAGTAAATTCTAAGTTTTTCAGTACAACTCACTCATATACAATGTACTAGACTGTGCATTTCGTCTAATGCGGGTTTTTCAGTAAATTCCTAGTTTTTCAGTGCAACTCACTCATATACTATGTACTATGCTGTGCATTTTGTCTAATGCGGGTTTTTCAGTAAATTCCTAGTTTTTCAGAACAACTCACTAATATACAATGTACTACACTCTGCATTTCGTCTAATGCGGGTTTTTCAGTAAATTCTAAGTTTTTCAGTGCAACTCACTCATATACTATGTACTACACTGTGCATTTCGTCTAATGCTGGTTTTTCAGTAAATTCTAAGTTTTTCAGTGCAACTCACTCATATACAATGTACTACACTGTGCATTTCGTCTAATGCGTGTTTTTCAGTAAATTCTAAGTTTTTCAGTGCAACTCACTCATATACAAATTACTACGCTGTGCATTTTGTCTAATGCGGGTTTTTCAGTAAATTCTAAGTTTTTCAGTGCAACTCACTCATATACAATGTACTACACTGTGCATTTCGTCTAATGCGGGTTTTTCAGTAAATTCTAAGTTTTTCAGTGCAACTCACTCATATACTATGTACTACACTGTGCATTTCGTCTAATGCGGGTTTTTCAGTAAATTCCTAGTTTTTCAGTGCAACTCACTCATATACAATGTACTACACTGTGCATTTCGTCTAATGCGGGTTTTTCAGTAAATTCTAAGTTTTTCAGTGCAACTCACTCATATACAATGTACTACACTCTGCATTTCGTCTAATGCGAGTTTTTCAGTAAATTCCTAGTTTTTCAGTGCAACTCACTCATATACTATGTACTACACTGTGCATTTCGTCTAATGCGGGTTTTTCAGTAAATTCCTTGTTTTTCAGTGCAACTAACTCATATACTATGTACTACACTGTGCATTTCGTCTAATGCGGGTTTTTCAGTAAATTCTAAGTTTTTCAGTGCAACTCACTCATATACAATGTACTACACTCTGCATTTCGTCTAAAGCGGGTTTTTCAGTAAATTCTAAGTTTTTCAGTGCAACTCACTCATATACTATGTACTACACTGTGCATTTCGTCTAATGCGGGTTTTTCAGTAAATTCTAAGTTTTTCAGTGCAACTCACTCATATACAATGTACTACACTGTGCATTTCGTCTAATGCGGGTTTTTCGGTAAATTCTAAGTTTTTCAGTGCAACTCACTCATATACTATGTACTACACTGTGCATTTCGTCTAATGCGGGTTTTTCAGTAAATTCTAAGTTTTTCAGTGCAACTCACTCATATACAATGTACTACACTGTGCATTTCGTCTAATGCGGGTTTTTCAGTAAATTCTAAGTTTTTCAATGCAACTCACTCATATACAATGTACTACACTGTGCATTTCGTCTAATGCGGGTTTTTCAGTAAATTCTAAGTTTTTCAGTGCAACTCACTCATATACAATGTACTACGCTGTGCATTTCGTCTAATGCGGGTTTTTCAGTAAATTCTAAGTTTTTCAGTGCAACTCACTCATATACAATGTACTACACTGTGCATTTCGTCTAATGCGGGTTTTTCAGTAAATTCTAAGTTTTTCAGTGCAACTCACTCATATACTATATACTACACTGTGCATTTCGTCTAATGCGGGTTTTTCAGTAAATTCTAAGTTTTTCAGTGCAACTCACTCATATACTATATACTACACTGTGCATTTCGTCTAATGCGGGTTTTTCAGTAAATTCTAAGTTTTTCAGTGCAACTCACTCATATACAATGTACTACACTCTGCATTTCGTCTAATGCGAGTTTTTCAGTAAATTCCTAGTTTTTCAGTGCAACTCACTCATATACTATGTACTACACTGTGCATTTCGTCTAATGCGGGTTTTTCAGTAAATTCCTAGTTTTTCAGTGCAACTAACTCATATACTATGTACTACACTGTGCATTTCGTCTAATGCGGGTTTTTCAGTAAATTCTAAGTTTTTCAGTGCAACTCACTCATATACAATGTACTACACTCTGCATTTCGTCTAAAGCGGGTTTTTCAGTAAATTCTAAGTTTTTCAGTGCAACTCACTCATATACTATGTACTACACTGTGCATTTCGTCTAATGCGGGTTTTTCAGTAAATTCTAAGTTTTTCAGTGCAACTCACTCATATACAATGTACTACACTGTGCATTTCGTCTAATGCGGGTTTTTCGGTAAATTCTAAGTTTTTCAGTGCAACTCACTCATATACTATGTACTACACTGTGCATTTCGTCTAATGCGGGTTTTTCAGTAAATTCTAAGTTTTTCAGTGCAACTCACTCATATACAATGTACTACACTGTGCATTTCGTCTAATGCGGGTTTTTCAGTAAATTCTAAGTTTTTCAGTGCAACTCACTCATATACTATGTACTACACTGTGCATTTCGTCTAATGCGGGTTTTTCAGTAAATTCTAAGTTTTTCAGTGCAACTCACTCATATACAATGTACTACACTGTGCATTTCATCTAATGCCGGTTTTTTAGTAAATTCTAAGTTTTTCAGTGCAACTCACTCATATACAATGTACTACACTGTGCATTTAGTCTAATGCGGGTTTTTCAGTAAATTCTAAGTTTTTCAATGCAACTCACTCATATACAATGTACTACACTGTGCATTTCGTCTAATGCGGGTTTTTCAGTAAATTCTAAGTTTTTCAGTGCAACTCACTCATATACAATGTACTACGCTGTGCATTTCGTCTAATGCGGGTTTTTCAGTAAATTCTAAGTTTTTCAGTGCAACTCACTCATATACAATGTACTACACTGTGCATTTCGTCTAATGCGGGTTTTTCAGTAAATTCTAAGTTTTTCAGTGCAACTCACTCATATACAATGTACTACACTGTGCATTTCGTCTAATGCGGGTTTTTCAGTAAATTCTAAGTTTTTCAGTACAACTCACTCATATACAATGTACTAGACTGTGCATTTCGTCTAATGCGGGTCTTTCAGTAAATTCCTAGTTTTTCAGTGCAACTCACTCATATACTATGTACTATGCTGTGCATTTCGTCTAATGCGGGTTTTTCAGTAAATTCCTAGTTTTTCAGAACAACTCACTAATATACAATGTACTACACTCTGCATTTCGTCTAATGCGGGTTTTTCAGTAAATTCTAAGTTTTTCAGTGCAACTCACTCATATACTATGTACTACACTGTGCATTTCGTCTAATGCTGGTTTTTCAGTAAATTCTAAGTTTTTCAGTGCAACTCACTCATATACAATGTACTACACTGTGCATTTCGTCTAATGCGTGTTTTTCAGTAAATTCTAAGTTTTTCAGTGCAACTCACTCATATACAAATTACTACGCTGTGCATTTCGTCTAATGCGGGTTTTTCAGTAAATTCTAAGTTTTTCAGTGCAACTCACTCATATACAATGTACTACACTGTGCATTTCGTCTAATGCGGGTTTTTCAGTAAATTCTAAGTTTTTCAGTGCAACTCACTCATATACTATGTACTACACTGTGCATTTCGTCTAATGCGGGTTTTTCAGTAAATTCCTAGTTTTTCAGTGCAACTCACTCATATACATTGTACTACACTGTGCATTTCGTCTAATGCGGGTTTTTCAGTAAATTCTAAGTTTTTCAGTGCAACTCACTCATATACAATGTACTACACTCTGCATTTCGTCTAATGCGAGTTTTTCAGTAAATTCCTAGTTTTTCAGTGCAACTCACTCATATACTATGTACTACACTGTGCATTTCGTCTAATGCGGGTTTTTCAGTAAATTCCTAGTTTTTCAGTGCAACTAACTCATATACTATGTACTACACTGTGCATTTCGTCTAATGCGGGTTTTTCAGTAAATTCTAAGTTTTTCAGTGCAACTCACTCATATACAATGTACTACACTGTGCATTTCGTCTAATGCGGGTTTTTCGGTAAATTCTAAGTTTTTCAGTGCAACTCACTCATATACTATGTACTACACTGTGCATTTCGTCTAATGCGGGTTTTTCAGTAAATTCTAAGTTTTTCAGTGCAACTCACTCATATACAATGTACTACACTGTGCATTTCGTCTAATGCGGGTTTTTCAGTAAATTCTAAGTTTTTCAGTGCAACTCACTCATATACTATGTACTACACTGTGCATTTCGTCTAATGCGGGTTTTTCAGTAAATTCTAAGTTTTTCAGTGCAACTCACTCATATACAATGTACTACACTGTGCATTTCATCTAATGCGGGTTTTTCAGTAAATTCTAAGTTTTTCAGTGCAACTCACTCATATACAATGTACTACACTGTGCATTTAGTCTAATGCGGGTTTTTAAGTAAATTCTAAGTTTTTCAGTGCAACTCACTCATATACAATGTACTACACTGTGCATTTCGTCTAATGCAGGTTTTTCAGTAAATTCTAAGTTTTTCAGTGGAACTCACTCATATACTATATACTACACTGTGCATTTCGTCTAATGCGGGTTTTTCAGTAAATTCTAAGTTTTTCAATGCAACTCACTCATATACAATGTACTACACTGTGCATTTCGTCTAATGCGGGTTTTTCAGTAAATTCTAAGTTTTTCAGTGCAACTCACTCATATACAATGTACTACGCTGTGCATTTCGTCTAATGCGGGTTTTTCAGTAAATTCTAAGTTTTTCAGTGCAACTCACTCATATACAATGTACTACACTGTGCATTTCGTCTAATGCGGGTTTTTCAGTAAATTCTAAGTTTTTCAGTGCAACTCACTCATATACTATGTACTACACTGTGCATTTCGTCTAATGCGGGTTTTTCAGTAAATTCTAAGTTTTTCAGTGCAACTCACTCATATACAATGTACTACACTGTGCATTTCATCTAATGCGGGTTTTTCAGTAAATTCTAAGTTTTTCAGTGCAACTCACTCATATACAATGTACTACACTGTGCATTTAGTCTAATGCGGGTTTTTAAGTAAATTCTAAGTTTTTCAGTGCAACTCACTCATATACAATGTACTACACTGTGCATTTCGTCTAATGCAGGTTTTTCAGTAAATTCTAAGTTTTTCAGTGGAACTCACTCATATACTATATACTACACTGTGCATTTCGTCTAATGCGGGTTTTTCAGTAAATTCTAAGTTTTTCAATGCAACTCACTCATATACAATGTACTACACTGTGCATTTCGTCTAATGCGGGTTTTTCAGTAAATTCTAAGTTTTTCAGTGCAACTCACTCATATACAATGTACTAAGCTGTGCATTTCGTCTAATGCGGGTTTTTCAGTAAATTCTAAGTTTTTCAGTGCAACTCACTCATATACAATGTACTACACTGTGCATTTCGTCTAATGCGGGTTTTTCAGTAAATTCTAAGTTTTTCAGTGCAACTCACTCATATACTATATACTACACTGTGCATTTCGTCTAATGCGGGTTTTTCAGTAAATTCTAAGTTTTTCAGTGCAACTCACTCATATACAATGTACTACACTGTGCATTTCGTCTAATGCGGGTTTTTCAAAAATTCTAAGTTTTTCAGTGCAACTCACTCATATACAATGTACTACACTATGCATTTCGTCTAATGCGGGTTTTTCAGTAAATTCTAAGTTTTTCAGTGCAACTCACTCATATACTATGTACTACACTGTGCATTTCGTCTAATGCGGGTTTTTCAGTAAATTCTAAGTTTTTCAATGCAACTCACTCATATACAATGTACTACACTGTGCATTTCGTCTAATGCGGGTTTTTCAGTAAATTCTAAGTTTTTCAGTGCAACTCACTCATATACAATGTACTATGCTGTGCATTTCGTCTAATGCGGGTTTTTCAGTAAATTCTAAGTTTTTCAGTGCAACTCACTCATATACAATGTACTACACTGTGCATTTCGTCTAATGCGGGTTTTTCAGTAAATTCTAAGTTTTTCAGTGCAACTCACTCATATACAATGTACTACACTGTGCATTTCGTCTAATGCGGGTTTTTCAGTAAATTCTAAGTTTTTCAGTACAACTCACTCATATACAATGTACTAGACTGTGCATTTCGTCTAATGCGGGTTTTTCAGTAAATTCCTAGTTTTTCAGTGCAACTCACTCATATACTATGTACTATGCTGTGCATTTCGTCTAATGCAGGTTTTTCAGTAAATTCCTAGTTTTTCAGAACAACTCACTAATATACAATGTACTACACTCTGCATTTCGTCTAATGCGGGTTTTTCAGTAAATTCTAAGTTTTTCAGTGCAACTCACTCATATACTATGTACTACACTGTGCATTTCGTCTAATGCTGGTTTTTCAGTAAATTCTAAGTTTTTCAGTACAACTCACTCATATACAATGTACTAGACTGTGCATTTCGTCTAATGCGGGTTTTTCAGTAAATTCCTAGTTTTTCAGTGCAACTCACTCATATACTATGTACTATGCTGTGCATTTCGTCTAATGCAGGTTTTTCAGTAAATTCCTAGTTTTTCAGAACAACTCACTAATATACAATGTACTACACTCTGCATTTCGTCTAATGCGGGTTTTTCAGTAAATTCTAAGTTTTTCAGTGCAACTCACTCATATACTATGTACTACACTGTGCATTTCGTCTAATGCTGGTTTTTCAGTAAATTCTAAGTTTTTCAGTGCAACTCACTCATATACAATGTACTACACTGTGCATTTCGTCTAATGCGTGTTTTTCAGTAAATTCTAAGTTTTTCAGTGCAACTCACTCATATACAAATTACTACGCTGTGCATTTCGTCTAATGCGGGTTTTTCAGTAAATTCTAAGTTTTTCAGTGCAACTCACTCATATACAATGTACTACACTGTGCATTTCGTCTAATGCGGGTTTTTCAGTAAATTCTAAGTTTTTCAGTGCAACTCACTCATATACTATGTACTACACTGTGCATTTCGTCTAATGCGGGTTTTTCAGTAAATTCCTAGTTTTTCAGTGCAACTCACTCATATACAATGTACTACACTGTGCATTTCGTCTAATGCGGGTTTTTCAGTAAATTCTAAGTTTTTCAGTGCAACTCACTCATATACAATGTACTACACTCTGCATTTCGTCTAATGCGAGTTTTTCAGTAAATTCCTAGTTTTTCAGTGCAATTCACTCATATACTATGTACTACACTGTGCATTTCGTCTAATGCGGGTTTTTCAGTAAATTCCTAGTTTTTCAGTGCTACTAACTCATATACTATGTACTACACTGTGCATTTCGTCTAATGCGGGTTTTTCAGTAAATTCTAAGTTTTTCAGTGCAACTCACTCATATACAATGTACTACACTCTGCATTTCGTCTAAAGCGGGTTTTTCAGTAAATTCTAAGTTTTTCAGTGCAACTCACTCATATACTATGTACTACACTGTGCATTTCGTCTAATGCGGGTTTTTCAGTAAATTCTAAGTTTTTCAGTGCAACTCACTCATATACAATGTACTACACTCTGCATTTCGTCTAATGCGGGTTTTTCGGTAAATTCTAAGTTTTTCAGTGCAACTCACTCATATACTATGTACTACACTGTGCATTTCGTCTAATGCGGGTTTTTCAGTAAATTCTAAGTTTTTCAGTGCAACTCACTCATATACAATGTACTACACTGTGCATTTCATCTAATGCGGGTTTTTCAGTAAATTCTAAGTTTTTCACTGCAACTCACTCATATACAATGTACTACACTGTGCATTTAGTCTAATGCGGGTTTTTAAGTAAATTCTAAGTTTTTCAGTGCAACTCACTCATATACAATGTACTACACTGTGCATTTCGTCTAATGCAGGTTTTTCAGTAAATTCTAAGTTTTTCAGTGGAACTCACTCATATACTATATACTACACTGTGCATTTCGTCTAATGCGGGTTTTTCAGTAAATTCTAAGTTTTTCAGTGCAACTCACTCATATACAATGTACTACACTGTGCATTTCGTCTAATGCGGGTTTTTCAGTAAATTCTAAGTTTTTCAGTGCAACTCACTCATATACTATGTACTACACTGTGCATTTCGTCTAATGCGGGTTTTTCAGTAAATTCTAAGTTTTTCAGTGCAACTCACTCATATACAATGTACTACACTGTGCATTTCATCTAATGCGGGTTTTTCAGTAAATTCTAAGTTTTTCAGTGCAACTCACTCATATACAATGTACTACACTGTGCATTTAGTCTAATGCGGGTTTTTAAGTAAATTCTAAGTTTTTCAGTGCAACTCACTCATATACAATGTACTACACTGTGCATTTCGTCTAATGCAGGTTTTTCAGTAAATTCTAAGTTTTTCAGTGGAACTCACTCATATACTATATACTACACTGTGCATTTCGTCTAATGCGGGTTTTTCAGTAAATTCTAAGTTTTTCAATGCAACTCACTCATATACAATGTACTACACTGTGCATTTCGTCTAATGCGGGTTTTTCAGTAAATTCTAAGTTTTTCAGTGCAACTCACTCATATACAATGTACTACGCTGTGCATTTCGTCTAATGCGGGTTTTTCAGTAAATTCTAAGTTTTTCAGTGCAACTCACTCATATACAATGTACTACACTGTGCATTTCGTCTAATGCGGGTTTTTCAGTAAATTCTAAGTTTTTCAGTGCAACTCACTCATATACTATATACTACACTGTGCATTTCGTCTAATGCGGGTTTTTCAGTAAATTCTAAGTTTTTCAGTGCAACTCACTCATATACAATGTACTACACTGTGCATTTCGTCTAATGCGGGTTTTTCAAAAATTCTAAGTTTTTCAGTGCAACTCACTCATATACAATGTACTACACTATGCATTTCGTCTAATGCGGGTTTTTCAGTAAATTCTAAGTTTTTCAGTGCAACTCACTCATATACAATGTACTACGCTGTGCATTTCGTCTAATGCGGGTTTTTCAGTAAATTCTAAGTTTTTCAGTGCAACTCACTCATATACAATGTACTACACTGTGCATTTCGTCTAATGCGGGTTTTTCAGTAAATTCTAAGTTTTTCAGTGCAACTCACTCATATACAATGTACTACACTGTGCATTTCGTCTAATGCGGGTTTTTCAGTAAATTCTAAGTTTTTCAGTACAACTCACTCATATACAATGTACTAGACTGTGCATTTCGTCTAATGCGGGTTTTTCAGTAAATTCCTAGTTTTTCAGTTCAACTCACTCATATACTATGTACTATGCTGTGCATTTCGTCTAATGCGGGTTTTTCAGTAAATTCCTAGTTTTTCAGAACAACTCACTAATATACAATGTACTACACTCTGCATTTCGTCTAATGCGGGTTTTTCAGTAAATTCTAAGTTTTTCAGTGCAACTCACTCATATACTATGTACTACACTGTGCATTTCGTCTAATGCTGGTTTTTCAGTAAATTCTAAGTTTTTCAGTGCAACTCACTCATATACAATGTACTACACTGTGCATTTCGTCTAATGCGGGTTTTTCAGTAAATTCTAAGTTTTTCAGTGCAACTCACTCATATACAATGTACTACACTGTGCATTTCGTCTAATGCGGGTTTTTCAGTAAATTCTAAGTTTTTCAGTACAACTCACTCATATACAATGTACTAGACTGTGCATTTCGTCTAATGCGGGTTTTTCAGTAAATTCCTAGTTTTTCAGTTCAACTCACTCATATACTATGTACTATGCTGTGCATTTCGTCTAATGCGGGTTTTTCAGTAAATTCCTAGTTTTTCAGAACAACTCACTAATATACAATGTACTACACTCTGCATTTCGTCTAATGCGGGTTTTTCAGTAAATTCTAAGTTTTTCAGTGCAACTCACTCATATACTATGTACTACACTGTGCATTTCGTCTAATGCTGGTTTTTCATTAAATTCTAAGTTTTTCAGTGCAACTCACTCATATACAATGTACTACACTGTGCATTTCGTCTAATGCGTGTTTTTCAGTAAATTCTAAGTTTTTCAGTGCAACTCACTCATATACAAATTACTACGCTGTGCATTTCGTCTAATGCGGGTTTTTCAGTAAATTCTAAGTTTTTCAGTGCAACTCACTCATATACAATGTACTACACTGTGCATTTCGTCTAATGCGGGTTTTTCAGTAAATTCTAAGTTTTTCAGTGCAACTCACTCATATACTATGTACTACACTGTGCATTTTGTCTAATGCGGGTTTTTCAGTAAATTCCTAGTTTTTCAGTGCAACTCACTCATATACAATGTACTACACTGTGCATTTCGTCTAATGCGGGTTTTTCAGTAAATTCTAAGTTTTTCAGTGCAACTCACTCATATACAATGTACTACACTCTGCATTTCGTCTAATGCGAGTTTTTCAGTAAATTCCTAGTTTTTCAGTGCAACTCACTCATATACTATGTACTACACTGTGCATTTCGTCTAATGCGGGTTTTTCAGTAAATTCCTAGTTTTTCAGTGCAACTAACTCATATACTATGTACTACACTGTGCATTTCGTCTAATGCGGGTTTTTCAGTAAATTCTAAGTTTTTCAGTGCAACTCACTCATATACAATGTACTACACTCTGCATTTCGTCTAAAGCGGGTTTTTCAGTAAATTCTAAGTTTTTCAGTGCAACTCACTCATATACTATGTACTACACTGTGCATTTCGTCTAATGCGGGTTTTTCAGTAAATTCTAAGTTTTTCAGTGCAACTCACTCATATACAATGTACTACACTGTGCATTTCGTCTAATGCGGGTTTTTCGGTAAATTCTAAGTTTTTCAGTGCAACTCACTCATATACTATGTACTACACTGTGCATTTCGTCTAATGCGGGTTTTTCAGTAAATTCTAAGTTTTTCAGTGCAACTCACTCATATACAATGTACTACACTGTGCATTTCATCTAATGCGGGTTTTTCAGTAAATTCTAAGTTTTTCAGTGCAACTCACTCATATACAATGTACTACACTGTGCATTTAGTCTAATGCGGGTTTTTAAGTAAATTCTAAGTTTTTCAGTGCAACTCACTCATATACAATGTACTACACTGTGCATTTCGTCTAATGCAGGTTTTTCAGTAAATTCTAAGTTTTTCAGTGGAACTCACTCATATACTATATACTACACTGTGCATTTCGTCTAATGCGGGTTTTTCAGTAAATTCTAAGTTTTTCAATGCAACTCACTCATATAAAATGTACTACACTGTGCATTTCGTCTAATGCGGGTTTTTCAGTAAATTCTAAGTTTTTCAGTGCAACTCACTCATATACAATGTACTACGCTGTGCATTTCGTCTAATGCGGGTTTTTCAGTAAATTCTAAGTTTTTCAGTGCTACTCACTCATATACAATGTACTACACTGTGCATTTCGTCTAATGCGGGTTTTTCAGTAAATTCTAAGTTTTTCAGTGCAACTCACTCATATACTATATACTACACTGTGCATTTCGTCTAATGCGGGTTTTTCAGTAAATTCTAAGTTTTTCAGTGCAACTCACTCATATACAATGTACTACACTGTGCATTTCGTCTAATGCGGGTTTTTCAGTAAATTCTAAGTTTTTCAGTGCAACTCACTCATATACAATGTACTACGCTGTGCATTTCGTCTAATGCGGGTTTTTCAGTAAATTCTAAGTTTTTCAGTGCAACTCACTCATATACAATGTACTACACTGTGCATTTCGTCTAATGCGGGTTTTTCAGTAAATTCTAAGTTTTTCAGTGCAACTCACTCATATACAATGTACTACACTGTGCATTTCGTCTAATGCGGGTTTTTCAGTAAATTCTAAGTTTTTCAGTACAACTCACTCATATACAATGTACTAGACTGTGCATTTCGTCTAATGCGGGTTTTTCAGTAAATTCCTAGTTTTTCAGTTCAACTCACTCATATACTATGTACTATGCTGTGCATTTCGTCTAATGCGGGTTTTTCAGTAAATTCCTAGTTTTTCAGAACAACTCACTAATATACAATGTACTACACTCTGCATTTCGTCTAATGCGGGTTTTTCAGTAAATTCTAAGTTTTTCAGTGCAACTCACTCATATACTATGTACTACACTGTGCATTTCGTCTAATGCTGGTTTTTCAGTAAATTCTAATTTTTTCAGTGCAACTCACTCATATACAATGTACTACACTGTGCATTTCGTCTAATGCGGGTTTTTCAGTAAATTCTAAGTTTTTCAGTGCAACTCACTCATATACAAATTACTACGCTGTGCATTTCGTCTAATGCGGGTTTTTCAGTAAATTCTAAGTTTTTCAGTGCAACTCACTCATATACAATGTACTACACTGTGCATTTCGTCTAATGCGGGTTTTTCAGTAAATTCTAAGTTTTTCAGTGCAACTCACTCATATACTATGTACTACACTGTGCATTTCGTCTAATGCGGGTTTTTCAGTAAATTCCTAGTTTTTCAGTGCAACTCACTCATATACAATGTACTACACTGTGCATTTCGTCTAATGCGGGTTTTTCAGTAAATTCTAAGTTTTTCAGTGCAACTCACTCATATACAATGTACTACACTGTGCATTTCGTCTAATGCGGGTTTTTCAGTAAATTCTAAGTTTTTCAGTGCAACTCACTCATATACAATGTACTACACTGTGCATTTCGTCTAATGCGGGTTTTTCAGTAAATTCTAAGTTTTTCAGTACAACTCACTCATATACAATGTACTAGACTGTGCATTTCGTCTAATGCGGGTTTTTCAGTAAATTCCTAGTTTTTCAGTTCAACTCACTCATATACTATGTACTATGCTGTGCATTTCGTCTAATGCGGGTTTTTCAGTAAATTCCTAGTTTTTCAGAACAACTCACTAATATACAATGTACTACACTCTGCATTTCGTCTAATGCGGGTTTTTCAGTAAATTCTAAGTTTTTCAGTGCAACTCACTCATATACTATGTACTACACTGTGCATTTCGTCTAATGCTGGTTTTTCAGTAAATTCTAAGTTTTTCAGTGCAACTCACTCATATACAATGTACTACACTGTGCATTTCGTCTAATGCGTGTTTTTCAGTAAATTCTAAGTTTTTCAGTGCAACTCACTCATATACAAATTACTACGCTGTGCATTTCGTCTAATGCGGGTTTTTCAGTAAATTCTAAGTTTTTCAGTGCAACTCACTCATATACAATGTACTACACTGTGCATTTCGTCTAATGCGGGTTTTTCAGTAAATTCTAAGTTTTTCAGTGCAACTCACTCATATACTATGTACTACACTGTGCATTTCGTCTAATGCGGGTTTTTCAGTAAATTCCTAGTTTTTCAGTGCAACTCACTCATATACAATGTACTACACTGTGCATTTCGTCTAATGCGGGTTTTTCAGTAAATTCTAAGTTTTTCAGTGCAACTCACTCATATACAATGTACTACACTCTGCATTTCGTCTAATGCGAGTTTTTCAGTAAATTCCTAGTTTTTCAGTGCAACTCACTCATATACTATGTACTACACTGTGCATTTCGTCTAATGCGGGTTTTTCAGTAAATTCCTAGTTTTTCAGTGCAACTAACTCATATACTATGTACTACACTGTGCATTTCGTCTAATGCGGGTTTTTCAGTAAATTCTAAGTTTTTCAGTGCAACTCACTCATATACAATGTACTACACTCTGCATTTCGTCTAAAGCGGGTTTTTCAGTAAATTCTAAGTTTTTCAGTGCAACTCACTCATATACTATGTACTACACTGTGCATTTCGTCTAATGCGGGTTTTTCAGTAAATTCTAAGTTTTTCAGTGCAACTCACTCATATACAATGTACTACACTGTGCATTTCGTCTAATGCGGGTTTTTCGGTAAATTCTAAGTTTTTCAGTGCAACTCACTCATATACTATGTACTACACTGTGCATTTCGTCTAATGCGGGTTTTTCAGTAAATTCTAAGTTTTTCAGTGCAACTCACTCATATACAATGTACTACACTGTGCATTTCATCTAATGCGGGTTTTTCAGTAAATTCTAAGTTTTTCAGTGCAACTCACTCATATACAATGTACTACACTGTGCATTTAGTCTAATGCGGGTTTTTAAGTAAATTCTAAGTTTTTCAGTGCAACTCACTCATATACAATGTACTACACTGTGCATTTCGTCTAATGCAGGTTTTTCAGTAAATTCTAAGTTTTTCAGTGGAACTCACTCATATACTATATACTACACTGTGCATTTCGTCTAATGCGGGTTTTTCAGTAAATTCTAAGTTTTTCAATGCAACTCACTCATATACAATGTACTACACTGTGCATTTCGTCTAATGCGGGTTTTTCAGTAAATTCTAAGTTTTTCAGTGCAACTCACTCATATACAATGTACTACGCTGTGCATTTCGTCTAATGCGGGTTTTTCAGTAAATTCTAAGTTTTTCAGTGCTACTCACTCATATACAATGTACTACACTGTGCATTTCGTCTAATGCGGGTTTTTCAGTAAATTCTAAGTTTTTCAGTGCAACTCACTCATATACTATATACTACACTGTGCATTTCGTCTAATGCGGGTTTTTCAGTAAATTCTAAGTTTTTCAGTGCAACTCACTCATATACAATGTACTACACTGTGCATTTCGTCTAATGCGGGTTTTTCAAAAATTCTAAGTTTTTCAGTGCAACTTACTCATATACAATGTACTACACTATGCATTTCGTCTAATGCGGGTTTTTCGGTAAATTCTAAGTTTTTCAGTGCAACTCACTCATATACTATGTACTACACTGTGCATTTCGTCTAATGCGGGTTTTTCAGTAAATTCTAAGTTTTTCAGTGCAACTCACTCATATACAATGTACTACACTGTGCATTTCGTCTAATGCGGGTTTTTCAGTAAATTCTAAGTTTTTCAGTGCAACTCACTCATATACAATGTACTACACTGTGCATTTAGTCTAATGCGGGTTTTTAAGTAAATTCTAAGTTTTTCAGTGCAACTCACTCATATACAATGTACTACACTGTGCATTTCGTCTAATGCGGGTTTTTCAGTAAATTCTAAGTTTTTCAGTGCAACTCACTCATATACTATATACTACACTGTGCATTTCGTCTAATGCGGGTTTTTCAGTAAATTCTAAGTTTTTCAGTGCAACTCACTCATATACAATGTATTACACTGTGCATTTCGTCTAATGCGGGTTTTTCAGTAAATTCTAAGTTTTTCAGTGCAACTCACTCATATACAATGTACTACACTGTGCATTTCGTCTAATGCGGGTTTTTCAGTAAATTCTAAGTTTTTCTGTGCAACTCACTCATATACTATGTACTACACTGTGCATTTCGTCTAATGCGGGTTTTTCAGTAAATTCTAAGTTTTTCAGTGCAACTCACTCATATACAATGTACTACACTGTGCATTTAGTCTAATGCGGGTTTTTAAGTAAATTCTAAGTTTTTCAGTGCAACTCACTCATATACTATGTACTACACTGTGCATTTCGTCTAATGCAGGTTTTTCAGTAAATTCTAAGTTTTTCAGTGGAACTCACTCATATACTATATACTACACTGTGCATTTCGTCTAATGCGGGTTTTTCAGTAAATTCTAAGTTTTTCAATGCAACTCACTCATATACAATGTACTACACTGTGCATTTCGTCTAATGCGGGTTTTTCAGTAAATTCTAAGTTTTTCAGTGCAACTCACTCATATACAATGTACTACGCTGTGCATTTCGTCTAATGCGGGTTTTTCAGTAAATTCTAAGTTTTTCAGTGCAACTCACTCATATACAATGTACTACACTGTGCATTTCGTCTAATGCGGGTTTTTCAGTAAATTCTAAGTTTTTCAGTGCAACTCACTCATATACAATGTACTACACTGTGCATTTCGTCTAATGCGGGTTTTTCAAAATTCTAAGTTTTTCAGTGCAACGCACTCATATACAATGTACTACACTATGCATTTCATCTAATGCGGGTTTTTCAGTAAATTCTAAGTTTTTCAGTGCAACTCACTCATATACAATGTACTACACTGTGCATTTAGTCTAATGCGGGTTTTTAAGTAAATTCTAAGTTTTTCAGTGCAACTCACTCATATACAATGTACTACACTGTGCATTTCGTCTAATGCAGGTTTTTCAGTAAATTCTAAGTTTTTCAGTGGAACTCACTCATATACTATATACTACACTGTGCATTTCGTCTAATGCGGGTTTTTCAGTAAATTCTAAGTTTTTCAATGCAACTCACTCATATACAATGTACTACACTGTGCATTTCGTCTAATGCGGGTTTTTCAGTAAATTCTAAGTTTTTCAGTGCAACTCACTCATATACAATGTACTACGCTGTGCATTTCGTCTAATGCGGGTTTTTCAGTAAATTCTAAGTTTTTCAGTGCAACTCACTCATATACAATGTACTACACTGTGCATTTCGTCTAATGCGGGTTTTTCAGTAAATTCTAAGTTTTTCAGTGCAACTCACTCATATACTATATACTACACTGTGCATTTCGTCTAATGCGGGTTTTTCAGTAAATTCTAAGTTTTTCAGTGCAACTCACTCATATACAATGTACTACACTGTGCATTTCGTCTAATGCGGGTTTTTCAAAAATTCTAAGTTTTTCAGTGCAACTCACTCATATACAATGTACTACACTATGCATTTCGTCTAATGCGGGTTTTTCAGTAAATTCTAAGTTTTTCAGTGCAACTCACTCATATACTATGTACTACACTGTGCATTTCGTCTAATGCGGGTTTTTCAGTAAATTCTAAGTTTTTCAATGCAACTCACTCATATACAATGTACTACACTGTGCATTTCGTCTAATGCGGGTTTTTCAGTAAATTCTAAGTTTTTCAGTGCAACTCACTCATATACAATGTACTATGCTGTGCATTTCGTCTAATGCGGGTTTTTCAGTAAATTCTAAGTTTTTCAGTGCAACTCACTCATATACAATGTACTACACTGTGCATTTCGTCTAATGCGGGTTTTTCAGTAAATTCTAAGTTTTTCAGTGCAACTCACTCATATACAATGTACTACACTGTGCATTTAGTCTAATGCGGGTTTTTAAGTAAATTCTAAGTTTTTCAGTGCAACTCACTCATATACAATGTACTACACTGTGCATTTCGTCTAATGCAGGTTTTTCAGTAAATTCTAAGTTTTTCAGTGGAACTCACTCATATACTATATACTACACTGTGCATTTCGTCTAATGCGGGTTTTTCAGTAAATTCTAAGTTTTTCAATGCAACTCACTCATATACAATGTACTACACTGTGCATTTCGTCTAATGCGGGTTTTTCAGTAAATTCTAAGTTTTTCAGTGCAACTCACTCATATACAATGTACTACGCTGTGCATTTCGTCTAATGCGGGTTTTTCAGTAAATTCTAAGTTTTTCAGTGCAACTCACTCATATACAATGTACTACACTGTGCATTTCTTCTAATGCGGGTTTTTCAGTAAATTCTAAGTTTTTCAGTGCAACTCACTCATATACTATATACTACACTGTGCATTTCGTCTAATGCGGGTTTTTCAGTAAATTCTAAGTTTTTCAGTGCAACTCACTCATATACAATGTACTACACTGTGCATTTCGTCTAATGCGGGTTTTTCAAAAATTCTAAGTTTTTCAGTGCAACTCACTCATATACAATGTACTACACTATGCATTTCGTCTAATGCGGGTTTTTCAGTAAATTCTAAGTTTTTCAGTGCAACTCACTCATATACAATGTACTACGCTGTGCATTTCGTCTAATGCGGGTTTTTCAGTAAATTCTAAGTTTTTCAGTGCAACTCACTCATATACAATGTACTACACTGTGCATTTCGTCTAATGCGGGTTTTTCAGTAAATTCTAAGTTTTTCAGTGCAACTCACTCATATACAATGTACTACACTGTGCATTTCGTCTAATGCGGGTTTTTCAGTAAATTCTAAGTTTTTCAGTACAACTCACTCATATACAATGTACTAGACTGTGCATTTCGTCTAATGCGGGTTTTTCAGTAAATTCCTAGTTTTTCAGTTCAACTCACTCATATACTATGTACTATGCTGTGCATTTCTTCTAATGCGGGTTTTTCAGTAAATTCTAAGTTTTTCAGTGCAACTCACTCATATACTATATACTACACTGTGCATTTCGTCTAATGCGGGTTTTTCAGTAAATTCTAAGTTTTTCAGTGCAACTCACTCATATACAATGTACTACACTGTGCATTTCGTCTAATGCGGGTTTTTCAAAAATTCTAAGTTTTTCAGTGCAACTCACTCATATACAATGTACTACACTATGCATTTCGTCTAATGCGGGTTTTTCAGTAAATTCTAAGTTTTTCAGTGCAACTCACTCATATACAATGTACTACGCTGTGCATTTCGTCTAATGCGGGTTTTTCAGTAAATTCTAAGTTTTTCAGTGCAACTCACTCATATACAATGTACTACACTGTGCATTTCGTCTAATGCGGGTTTTTCAGTAAATTCTAAGTTTTTCAGTGCAACTCACTCATATACAATGTACTACACTGTGCATTTCGTCTAATGCGGGTTTTTCAGTAAATTCTAAGTTTTTCAGTACAACTCACTCATATACAATGTACTAGACTGTGCATTTCGTCTAATGCGGGTTTTTCAGTAAATTCCTAGTTTTTCAGTTCAACTCACTCATATACTATGTACTATGCTGTGCATTTCGTCTAATGCGGGTTTTTCAGTAAATTCCTAGTTTTTCAGAACAACTCACTAATATACAATGTACTACACTCTGCATTTCGTCTAATGCGGGTTTTTCAGTAAATTCTAAGTTTTTCAGTGCAACTCACTCATATACTATGTACTACACTGTGCATTTCGTCTAATGCTGGTTTTTCAGTAAATTCTAAGTTTTTCAGTGCAACTCACTCATATACAATGTACTACACTGTGCATTTCGTCTAATGCGGGTTTTTCAGTAAATTCTAAGTTTTTCAGTGCAACTCACTCATATACAAATTACTACGCTGTGCATTTCGTCTAATGCGGGTTTTTCAGTAAATTCTAAGTTTTTCAGTGCAACTCACTCATATACAATGTACTACACTGTGCATTTCGTCTAATGCGGGTTTTTCAGTAAATTCTAAGATTTTCAGTGCAACTCACTCATATACTATGTACTACACTGTGCATTTCGTCTAATGCGGGTTTTTCAGTAAATTCCTAGTTTTTCAGTGCAACTCACTCATATACAATGTACTACACTGTGCATTTCGTCTAATGCGGGTTTTTCAGTAAATTCTAAGTTTTTCAGTGCAACTCACTCATATACAATGTACTACACTGTGCATTTCGTCTAATGCGGGTTTTTCAGTAAATTCTAAGTTTTTCAGTGCAACTCACTCATATACAATGTACTACACTGTGCATTTCGTCTAATGCGGGTTTTTCAGTAAATTCTAAGTTTTTCAGTACAACTCACTCATATACAATGTACTAGACTGTGCATTTCGTCTAATGCGGGTTTTTCAGTAAATTCCTAGTTTTTCAGTTCAACTCACTCATATACTATGTACTATGCTGTGCATTTCGTCTAATGCGGGTTTTTCAGTAAATTCCTAGTTTTTCAGAACAACTCACTAATATACAATGTACTACACTCTGCATTTCGTCTAATGCGGGTTTTTCAGTAAATTCTAAGTTTTTCAGTGCAACTCACTCATATACTATGTACTACACTGTGCATTTCGTCTAATGCTGGTTTTTCAGTAAATTCTAAGTTTTTCAGTGCAACTCACTCATATACAATGTACTACACTGTGCATTTCGTCTAATGCGTGTTTTTCAGTAAATTCTAAGTTTTTCAGTGCAACTCACTCATATACAAATTACTACGCTGTGCATTTCGTCTAATGCGGGTTTTTCAGTAAATTCTAAGTTTTTCAGTGCAACTCACTCATATACAATGTACTACACTGTGCATTTCGTCTAATGCGGGTTTTTCAGTAAATTCTAAGTTTTTCAGTGCAACTCACTCATATACTATGTACTACACTGTGCATTTCGTCTAATGCGGGTTTTTCAGTAAATTCCTAGTTTTTCAGTGCAACTCACTCATATACAATGTACTACACTGTGCATTTCGTCTAATGCGGGTTTTTCAGTAAATTCTAAGTTTTTCAGTGCAACTCACTCATATACAATGTACTACACTCTGCATTTCGTCTAATGCGAGTTTTTCAGTAAATTCCTAGTTTTTCAGTGCAACTCACTCATATACTATGTACTACACTGTGCATTTCGTCTAATGCGGGTTTTTCAGTAAATTCCTAGTTTTTCAGTGCAACTAACTCATATACTATGTACTATACTGTGCATTTCGTCTAATGCGGGTTTTTCAGTAAATTCTAAGTTTTTCAGTGCAACTCACTCATATACAATGTACTACACTCTGCATTTCGTCTAAAGCGGGTTTTTCAGTAAATTCTAAGTTTTTCAGTGCAACTCACTCATATACTATGTACTACACTGTGCATTTCGTCTAATGCGGGTTTTTCAGTAAATTCTAAGTTTTTCAGTGCAACTCACTCATATACAATGTACTACACTGTGCATTTCGTCTAATGCGGGTTTTTCGGTAAATTCTAAGTTTTTCAGTGCAACTCACTCATATACTATGTACTACACTGTGCATTTCGTCTAATGCGGGTTTTTCAGTAAATTCTAAGTTTTTCAGTGCAACTCACTCATATACAATGTACTACACTGTGCATTTCATCTAATGCGGGTTTTTTCAGTAAATTCTAAGTTTTTCAGTGCAACTCACTCATATACAATGTACTACACTGTGCATTTAGTCTAATGCGGGTTTTTAAGTAAATTCTAAGTTTTTCAGTGCAACTCACTCATATACAATGTACTACACTGTGCATTTCGTCTAATGCAGGTTTTTCAGTAAATTCTAAGTTTTTCAGTGGAACTCACTCATATACTATATACTACACTGTGCATTTCGTCTAATGCGGGTTTTTCAGTAAATTCTAAGTTTTTCAATGCAACTCACTCATATACAATGTACTACACTGTGCATTTCGTCTAATGCGGGTTTTTCAGTAAATTCTAAGTTTTTCAGTGCAACTCACTCATATACAATGTACTACGCTGTGCATTTCGTCTAATGCGGGTTTTTCAGTAAATTCTAAGTTTTTCAGTGCTACTCACTCATATACAATGTACTACACTGTGCATTTCGTCTAATGCGGGTTTTTCAGTAAATTCTAAGTTTTTCAGTGCAACTCACTCATATACTATATACTACACTGTGCATTTCGTCTAATGCGGGTTTTTCAGTAAATTCTAAGTTTTTCAGTGCAACTCACTCATATACAATGTACTACACTGTGCATTTCGTCTAATGCGGGTTTTTCAAAAATTCTAAGTTTTTCAGTGCAACTTACTCATATACAATGTACTACACTATGCATTTCGTCTAATGCGGGTTTTTCGGTAAATTCTAAGTTTTTCAGTGCAACTCACTCATATACTATGTACTACACTGTGCATTTCGTCTAATGCGGGTTTTTCAGTAAATTCTAAGTTTTTCAGTGCAACTCACTCATATACAATGTACTACACTGTGCATTTCGTCTAATGCGGGTTTTTCAGTAAATTCTAAGTTTTTCAGTGCAACTCACTCATATACAATGTACTACACTGTGCATTTAGTCTAATGCGGGTTTTTAAGTAAATTCTAAGTTTTTCAGTGCAACTCACTCATATACAATGTACTACACTGTGCATTTCGTCTAATGCGGGTTTTTCAGTAAATTCTAAGTTTTTCAGTGCAACTCACTCATATACTATATACTACACTGTGCATTTCGTCTAATGCGGGTTTTTCAGTAAATTCTAAGTTTTTCAGTGCAACTCACTCATATACAATGTATTACACTGTGCATTTCGTCTAATGCGGGTTTTTCAGTAAATTCTAAGTTTTTCAGTGCAACTCACTCATATACAATGTACTACACTGTGCATTTCGTCTAATGCGGGTTTTTCAGTAAATTCTAAGTTTTTCTGTGCAACTCACTCATATACTATGTACTACACTGTGCATTTCGTCTAATGCGGGTTTTTCAGTAAATTCTAAGTTTTTCAGTGCAACTCACTCATATACAATGTACTACACTGTGCATTTAGTCTAATGCGGGTTTTTAAGTAAATTCTAAGTTTTTCAGTGCAACTCACTCATATACTATGTACTACACTGTGCATTTCGTCTAATGCAGGTTTTTCAGTAAATTCTAAGTTTTTCAGTGGAACTCACTCATATACTATATACTACACTGTGCATTTCGTCTAATGCGGGTTTTTCAGTAAATTCTAAGTTTTTCAATGCAACTCACTCATATACAATGTACTACACTGTGCATTTCGTCTAATGCGGGTTTTTCAGTAAATTCTAAGTTTTTCAGTGCAACTCACTCATATACAATGTACTACGCTGTGCATTTCGTCTAATGCGGGTTTTTCAGTAAATTCTAAGTTTTTCAGTGCAACTCACTCATATACAATGTACTACACTGTGCATTTCGTCTAATGCGGGTTTTTCAGTAAATTCTAAGTTTTTCAGTGCAACTCACTCATATACAATGTACTACACTGTGCATTTCGTCTAATGCGGGTTTTTCAAAAATTCTAAGTTTTTCAGTGCAACGCACTCATATACAATGTACTACACTATGCATTTCATCTAATGCGGGTTTTTCAGTAAATTCTAAGTTTTTCAGTGCAACTCACTCATATACAATGTACTACACTGTGCATTTAGTCTAATGCGGGTTTTTAAGTAAATTCTAAGTTTTTCAGTGCAACTCACTCATATACAATGTACTACACTGTGCATTTCGTCTAATGCAGGTTTTTCAGTAAATTCTAAGTTTTTCAGTGGAACTCACTCATATACTATATACTACACTGTGCATTTCGTCTAATGCGGGTTTTTCAGTAAATTCTAAGTTTTTCAATGCAACTCACTCATATACAATGTACTACACTGTGCATTTCGTCTAATGCGGGTTTTTCAGTAAATTCTAAGTTTTTCAGTGCAACTCACTCATATACAATGTACTACGCTGTGCATTTCGTCTAATGCGGGTTTTTCAGTAAATTCTAAGTTTTTCAGTGCAACTCACTCATATACAATGTACTACACTGTGCATTTCGTCTAATGCGGGTTTTTCAGTAAATTCTAAGTTTTTCAGTGCAACTCACTCATATACTATATACTACACTGTGCATTTCGTCTAATGCGGGTTTTTCAGTAAATTCTAAGTTTTTCAGTGCAACTCACTCATATACAATGTACTACACTGTGCATTTCGTCTAATGCGGGTTTTTCAAAAATTCTAAGTTTTTCAGTGCAACTCACTCATATACAATGTACTACACTATGCATTTCGTCTAATGCGGGTTTTTCAGTAAATTCTAAGTTTTTCAGTGCAACTCACTCATATACTATGTACTACACTGTGCATTTCGTCTAATGCGGGTTTTTCAGTAAATTCTAAGTTTTTCAATGCAACTCACTCATATACAATGTACTACACTGTGCATTTCGTCTAATGCGGGTTTTTCAGTAAATTCTAAGTTTTTCAGTGCAACTCACTCATATACAATGTACTACACTGTGCATTTCGTCTAATGCGGGTTTTTCAGTAAATTCTAAGTTTTTCAGTGCAACTCACTCATATACAATGTATTACACTGTGCATTTCGTCTAATGCGGGTTTTTCAGTAAATTCTAAGTTTTTCAGTGCAACTCACTCATATACAATGTACTACACTGTGCATTTCGTCTAATGCGGGTTTTTCAGTAAATTCTAAGTTTTTCTGTGCAACTCACTCATATACTATGTACTACACTGTGCATTTCGTCTAATGCGGGTTTTTCAGTAAATTCTAAGTTTTTCAGTGCAACTCACTCATATACAATGTACTACACTGTGCATTTAGTCTAATGCGGGTTTTTAAGTAAATTCTAAGTTTTTCAGTGCAACTCACTCATATACTATGTACTACACTGTGCATTTCGTCTAATGCAGGTTTTTCAGTAAATTCTAAGTTTTTCAGTGGAACTCACTCATATACTATATACTACACTGTGCATTTCGTCTAATGCGGGTTTTTCAGTAAATTCTAAGTTTTTCAATGCAACTCACTCATATACAATGTACTACACTGTGCATTTCGTCTAATGCGGGTTTTTCAGTAAATTCTAAGTTTTTCAGTGCAACTCACTCATATACAATGTACTACGCTGTGCATTTCGTCTAATGCGGGTTTTTCAGTAAATTCTAAGTTTTTCAGTGCAACTCACTCATATACAATGTACTACACTGTGCATTTCGTCTAATGCGGGTTTTTCAGTAAATTCTAAGTTTTTCAGTGCAACTCACTCATATACAATGTACTACACTGTGCATTTCGTCTAATGCGGGTTTTTCAAAAATTCTAAGTTTTTCAGTGCAACGCACTCATATACAATGTACTACACTATGCATTTCATCTAATGCGGGTTTTTCAGTAAATTCTAAGTTTTTCAGTGCAACTCACTCATATACAATGTACTACACTGTGCATTTAGTCTAATGCGGGTTTTTAAGTAAATTCTAAGTTTTTCAGTGCAACTCACTCATATACAATGTACTACACTGTGCATTTCGTCTAATGCAGGTTTTTCAGTAAATTCTAAGTTTTTCAGTGGAACTCACTCATATACTATATACTACACTGTGCATTTCGTCTAATGCGGGTTTTTCAGTAAATTCTAAGTTTTTCAATGCAACTCACTCATATACAATGTACTACACTGTGCATTTCGTCTAATGCGGGTTTTTCAGTAAATTCTAAGTTTTTCAGTGCAACTCACTCATATACAATGTACTACGCTGTGCATTTCGTCTAATGCGGGTTTTTCAGTAAATTCTAAGTTTTTCAGTGCAACTCACTCATATACAATGTACTACACTGTGCATTTCGTCTAATGCGGGTTTTTCAGTAAATTCTAAGTTTTTCAGTGCAACTCACTCATATACTATATACTACACTGTGCATTTCGTCTAATGCGGGTTTTTCAGTAAATTCTAAGTTTTTCAGTGCAACTCACTCATATACAATGTACTACACTGTGCATTTCGTCTAATGCGGGTTTTTCAAAAATTCTAAGTTTTTCAGTGCAACTCACTCATATACAATGTACTACACTATGCATTTCGTCTAATGCGGGTTTTTCAGTAAATTCTAAGTTTTTCAGTGCAACTCACTCATATACTATGTACTACACTGTGCATTTCGTCTAATGCGGGTTTTTCAGTAAATTCTAAGTTTTTCAATGCAACTCACTCATATACAATGTACTACACTGTGCATTTCGTCTAATGCGGGTTTTTCAGTAAATTCTAAGTTTTTCAGTGCAACTCACTCATATACAATGTACTATGCTGTGCATTTCGTCTAATGCGGGTTTTTCAGTAAATTCTAAGTTTTTCAGTGCAACTCACTCATATACAATGTACTACACTGTGCATTTCGTCTAATGCGGGTTTTTCAGTAAATTCTAAGTTTTTCAGTGCAACTCACTCATATACAATGTACTACACTGTGCATTTCGTCTAATGCGGGTTTTTCAGTAAATTCTAAGTTTTTCAGTACAACTCACTCATATACAATGTACTAGACTGTGCATTTCGTCTAATGCGGGTTTTTCAGTAAATTCCTAGTTTTTCAGTGCAACTCACTCATATACTATGTACTATGCTGTGCATTTCGTCTAATGCAGGTTTTTCAGTAAATTCCTAGTTTTTCAGAACAACTCACTAATATACAATGTACTACACTCTGCATTTCGTCTAATGCGGGTTTTTCAGTAAATTCTAAGTTTTTCAGTGCAACTCACTCATATACTATGTACTACACTGTGCATTTCGTCTAATGCTGGTTTTTCAGTAAATTCTAAGTTTTTCAGTGCAACTCACTCATATACAATGTACTACACTGTGCATTTCGTCTAATGCGTGTTTTTCAGTAAATTCTAAGTTTTTCAGTGCAACTCACTCATATACAAATTACTACGCTGTGCATTTCGTCTAATGCGGGTTTTTCAGTAAATTCTAAGTTTTTCAGTGCAACTCACTCATATACAATGTACTACACTGTGCATTTCGTCTAATGCGGGTTTTTCAGTAAATTCTAAGTTTTTCAGTGCAACTCACTCATATACTATGTACTACACTGTGCATTTCGTCTAATGCGGGTTTTTCAGTAAATTCCTAGTTTTTCAGTGCAACTCACTCATATACAATGTACTACACTGTGCATTTCGTCTAATGCGGGTTTTTCAGTAAATTCTAAGTTTTTCAGTGCAACTCACTCATATACAATGTACTACACTCTGCATTTCGTCTAATGCGAGTTTTTCAGTAAATTCCTAGTTTTTCAGTGCAACTCACTCATATACTATGTACTACACTGTGCATTTCGTCTAATGCGGGTTTTTCAGTAAATTCCTAGTTTTTCAGTGCTACTAACTCATATACTATGTACTACACTGTGCATTTCGTCTAATGCGGGTTTTTCAGTAAATTCTAAGTTTTTCAGTGCAACTCACTCATATACAATGTACTACACTCTGCATTTCGTCTAAAGCGGGTTTTTCAGTAAATTCTAAGTTTTTCAGTGCAACTCACTCATATACTATGTACTACACTGTGCATTTCGTCTAATGCGGGTTTTTCAGTAAATTCTAAGTTTTTCAGTGCAACTCACTCATATACAATGTACTACACTGTGCATTTCGTCTAATGCGGGTTTTTCGGTAAATTCTAAGTTTTTCAGTGCAACTCACTCATATACTATGTACTACACTGTGCATTTCGTCTAATGCGGGTTTTTCAGTAAATTCTAAGTTTTTCAGTGCAACTCACTCATATACAATGTACTACACTGTGCATTTCATCTAATGCGGGTTTTTCAGTAAATTCTAAGTTTTTCACTGCAACTCACTCATATACAATGTACTACACTGTGCATTTAGTCTAATGCGGGTTTTTAAGTAAATTCTAAGTTTTTCAGTGCAACTCACTCATATACAATGTACTACACTGTGCATTTCGTCTAATGCAGGTTTTTCAGTAAATTCTAAGTTTTTCAGTGGAACTCACTCATATACTATATACTACACTGTGCATTTCGTCTAATGCGGGTTTTTCAGTAAATTCTAAGTTTTTCAGTGCAACTCACTCATATACAATGTACTACACTGTGCATTTCGTCTAATGCGGGTTTTTCAGTAAATTCTAAGTTTTTCAGTGCAACTCACTCATATACTATGTACTACACTGTGCATTTTGTCTAATGCGGGTTTTTCAGTAAATTCTAAGTTTTTCAGTGCAACTCACTCATATACAATGTACTACACTGTGCATTTCATCTAATGCGGGTTTTTCAGTAAATTCTAAGTTTTTCAGTGCAACTCACTCATATACAATGTACTACACTGTGCATTTAGTCTAATGCGGGTTTTTAAGTAAATTCTAAGTTTTTCAGTGCAACTCACTCATATACAATGTACTACACTGTGCATTTCGTCTAATGCAGGTTTTTCAGTAAATTCTAAGTTTTTCAGTGGAACTCACTCATATACTATATACTACACTGTGCATTTCGTCTAATGCGGGTTTTTCAGTAAATTCTAAGTTTTTCAATGCAACTCACTCATATACAATGTACTACACTGTGCATTTCGTCTAATGCGGGTTTTTCAGTAAATTCTAAGTTTTTCAGTGCAACTCACTCATATACAATGTACTACGCTGTGCATTTCGTCTAATGCGGGTTTTTCAGTAAATTCTAAGTTTTTCAGTGCAACTCACTCATATACAATGTACTACACTGTGCATTTCGTCTAATGCGGGTTTTTCAGTAAATTCTAAGTTTTTCAGTGCAACTCACTCATATACTATATACTACACTGTGCATTTCGTCTAATGCGGGTTTTTCAGTAAATTCTAAGTTTTTCAGTGCAACTCACTCATATACAATGTACTACGCTGTGCATTTCGTCTAATGCGGGTTTTTCAGTAAATTCTAAGTTTTTCAGTGCAACTCACTCATATACAATGTACTACGCTGTGCATTTCGTCTAATGCGGGTTTTTCAGTAAATTCTAAGTTTTTCAGTGCAACTCACTCATATACAATGTACTACACTGTGCATTTCGTCTAATGCGGGTTTTTCAGTAAATTCTAAGTTTTTCAGTGCAACTCACTCATATACAATGTACTACACTGTGCATTTCGTCTAATGCGGGTTTTTCAAAAATTCTAAGTTTTTCAGTGCAACTCACTCATATACAATGTACTACACTATGCATTTCGTCTAATGCGGGTTTTTCAGTAAATTCTAAGTTTTTCAGTGCAACTCACTCATATACAATGTACTACGCTGTGCATTTCGTCTAATGCGGGTTTTTCAGTAAATTCTAAGTTTTTCAGTGCAACTCACTCATATACAATGTACTACACTGTGCATTTCGTCTAATGCGGGTTTTTCAGTAAATTCTAAGTTTTTCAGTGCAACTCACTCATATACAATGTACTACACTGTGCATTTCGTCTAATGCGGGTTTTTCAGTAAATTCTAAGTTTTTCAGTACAACTCACTCATATACAATGTACTAGACTGTGCATTTCGTCTAATGCGGGTTTTTCAGTAAATTCCTAGTTTTTCAGTTCAACTCACTCATATACTATGTACTATGCTGTGCATTTCGTCTAATGCGGGTTTTTCAATAAATTCCTAGTTTTTCAGAACAACTCACTAATATACAATGTACTACACTCTGCATTTCGTCTAATGCGGGTTTTTCAGTAAATTCTAAGTTTTTCAGTGCAACTCACTCATATACTATGTACTACACTGTGCATTTCGTCTAATGCTGGTTTTTCAGTAAATTCTAAGTTTTTCAGTGCAACTCACTCATATACAATGTACTACACTGTGCATTTCGTCTAATGCGTGTTTTTCAGTAAATTCTAAGTTTTTCAGTGCAACTCACTCATATACAAATTACTACGCTGTGCATTTCGTCTAATGCGGGTTTTTCAGTAAATTCTAAGTTTTTCAGTGCAACTCACTCATATACAATGTACTACACTGTGCATTTCGTCTAATGCGGGTTTTTCAGTAAATTCTAAGTTTTTCAGTGCAACTCACTCATATACTATGTACTACACTGTGCATTTCGTCTAATGCGGGTTTTTCAGTAAATTCCTAGTTTTTCAGTGCAACTCACTCATATACAATGTACTACACTGTGCATTTCGTCTAATGCGGGTTTTTCAGTAAATTCTAAGTTTTTCAGTGCAACTCACTCATATACAATGTACTACACTGTGCATTTCGTCTAATGCGGGTTTTTCAGTAAATTCTAAGTTTTTCAGTGCAACTCACTCATATACAATGTACTACACTGTGCATTTCGTCTAATGCGGGTTTTTCAGTAAATTCTAAGTTTTTCAGTACAACTCACTCATATACAATGTACTAGACTGTGCATTTCGTCTAATGCGGGTTTTTCAGTAAATTCCTAGTTTTTCAGTTCAACTCACTCATATACTATGTACTATGCTGTGCATTTCGTCTAATGCGGGTTTTTCAGTAAATTCCTAGTTTTTCAGAACAACTCACTAATATACAATGTACTACACTCTGCATTTCGTCTAATGCGGGTTTTTCAGTAAATTCTAAGTTTTTCAGTGCAACTCACTCATATACTATGTACTACACTGTGCATTTCGTCTAATGCTGGTTTTTCAGTAAATTCTAAGTTTTTCAGTGCAACTCACTCATATACAATGTACTACACTGTGCATTTCGTCTAATGCGTGTTTTTCAGTAAATTCTAAGTTTTTCAGTGCAACTCACTCATATACAAATTACTACGCTGTGCATTTCGTCTAATGCGGGTTTTTCAGTAAATTCTAAGTTTTTCAGTGCAACTCACTCATATACAATGTACTACACTGTGCATTTCGTCTAATGCGGGTTTTTCAGTAAATTCTAAGTTTTTCAGTGCAACTCACTCATATACTATGTACTACACTGTGCATTTCGTCTAATGCGGGTTTTTCAGTAAATTCCTAGTTTTTCAGTGCAACTCACTCATATACAATGTACTACACTGTGCATTTCGTCTAATGCGGGTTTTTTCAGTAAATTCTAAGTTTTTCAGTGCAACTCACTCATATACAATGTACTACACTCTGCATTTCGTCTAATGCGAGTTTTTCAGTAAATTCCTAGTTTTTCAGTGCAACTCACTCATATACTATGTACTACACTGTGCATTTCGTCTAATGCGGGTTTTTCAGTAAATTCCTAGTTTTTCAGTGCAACTAACTCATATACTATGTACTACACTGTGCATTTCGTCTAATGCGGTTTTTCAGTAAATTCTAAGTTTTTCAGTGCAACTCACTCATATACAATGTACTACACTCTGCATTTCGTCTAAAGCGGGTTTTTCAGTAAATTCTAAGTTTTTCAGTGCAACTCACTCATATACTATGTACTACACTGTGCATTTCGTCTAATGCGGGTTTTTCAGTAAATTCTAAGTTTTTCAGTGCAACTCACTCATATACAATGTACTACACTGTGCATTTCGTCTAATGCGGGTTTTTCGGTAAATTCTAAGTTTTTCAGTGCAACTCACTCATATACTATGTACTACACTGTGCATTTCGTCTAATGCGGGTTTTTCAGTAATTTCTAAGTTTTTCAGTGCAACTCACTCATATACAATATACTACACTGTGCATTTCATCTAATGCGGGTTTTTCAGTAAATTCTAAGTTTTTCAGTGCAACTCACTCATATACAATGTACTACACTGTGCATTTAGTCTAATGCGGGTTTTTAAGTAAATTCTAAGTTTTTCAGTGCAACTCACTCATATACAATGTACTACACTGTGCATTTCGTCTAATGCAGGTTTTTCAGTAAATTCTAAGTTTTTCAGTGGAACTCACTCATATACTATATACTACACTGTGCATTTCGTCTAATGCGGGTTTTTCAGTAAATTCTAAGTTTTTCAATGCAACTCACTCATATACAATGTACTACACTGTGCATTTCGTCTAATGCGGGTTTTTCAGTAAATTCTAAGTTTTTCAGTGCAACTCACTCATATACAATGTACTACGCTGTGCATTTCGTCTAATGCGGGTTTTTCAGTAAATTCTAAGTTTTTCAGTGCAACTCACTCATATACAATGTACTACACTGTGCATTTCGTCTAATGCGGGTTTTTCAGTAAATTCTAAGTTTTTCAGTGCAACTCACTCATATACTATATACTACACTGTGCATGTCGTCTAATGCGGGTTTTTCAGTAAATTCTAAGTTTTTCAGTGCAACTCACTCATATACAATGTACTACACTGTGCATTTCGTCTAATGCGGGTTTTTCAAAAATTCTAAGTTTTTCAGTGCAACTCACTCATATACAATGTACTACACTATGCATTTCGTCTAATGCGGGTTTTTCAGTAAATTCTAAGTTTTTCAGTGCAACTCACTCATATACTATGTACTACACCTGTGCATTTCGTCTAATGCGGGTTTTTCAGTAAATTCTAAGTTTTTCAGTGCAACTCACTCATATACAATGTACTACACTCTGCATTTCGTCTAATGCGGGTTTTTCAGTAAATTCTAAGTTTTTCAGTGCAACTCACTCATATACAATGTACTACACTGTGCATTTCGTCTAATGCGGGTTTTTCGGTAAATTCTAAGTTTTTCAGTGCAACTCACTCATATACTATGTACTACACTGTGCATTTCGTCTAATGCGGGTTTTTCAGTAAATTCTAAGTTTTTCAGTGCAACTCATTCATATACAATGTACTACACTGTGCATTTCGTCTAATGCGGGTTTTTCAGTAAATTCTAAGTTTTTCAGTGCAACTCACTCATATACAATGTACTACACTGTGCATTTAGTCTAATGCGGGTTTTTAAGTAAATTCTAAGTTTTTCAGTGCAACTCACTCATATACAATGTACTACACTGTGCATTTCGTCTAATGCAGGTTTTTCAGTAAATTCTAAGTTTTTCAGTGCAACTCACTCATATACTATATACTACACTGTGCATTTCGTCTAATGCGGGTTTTTCAGTAAATTCTAAGTTTTTCAGTGCAACTCACTCATATACAATGTATTACACTGTGCATTTCGTCTAATGCGGGTTTTTCAGTAAATTCTAAGTTTTTCAGTGCAACTCACTCATATACAATGTACTACACTGTGCATTTCGTCTAATGCGGGTTTTTCAGTAAATTCTAAGTTTTTCTGTGCAACTCACTCATATACTATGTACTACACTGTGCATTTCGTCTAATGCGGGTTTTTCAGTAAATTCTAAGTTTTTCAGTGCAACTCACTCATATACAATGTACTACACTGTGCATTTAGTCTAATGCGGGTTTTTAAGTAAATTCTAAGTTTTTCAGTGCAACTCACTCATATACTATGTACTACACTGTGCATTTCGTCTAATGCAGGTTTTTCAGTAAATTCTAAGTTTTTCAGTGGAACTCACTCATATACTATATACTACACTGTGCATTTCGTCTAATGCGGGTTTTTCAGTAAATTCTAAGTTTTTCAATGCAACTCACTCATATACAATGTACTACACTGTGCATTTCGTCTAATGCGGGTTTTTCAGTAAATTCTAAGTTTTTCAGTGCAACTCACTCATATACAATGTACTACGCTGTGCATTTCGTCTAATGCGGGTTTTTTAGTAAATTCTAAGTTTTTCAGTGCAACTCACTCATATACAATGTACTACACTGTGCATTTCGTCTAATGCGGGTTTTTCAGTAAATTCTAAGTTTTTCAGTGCAACTCACTCATATACTATATACTACACTGTGCATTTCGTCTAATGCGGGTTTTTCAGTAAATTCTAAGTTTTTCAGTGCAACTCACTCATATACAATGTACTACACTGTGCATTTCGTCTAATGCGGGTTTTTCAAAAATTCTAAGATTTTCAGTGCAACTCACTCATATACAATGTACTACACTATGCATTTCATCTAATGCGGTTTTTTCAGTAAATTCTAAGTTTTTCATTGCAACTCACTCATATACTATGTACTACACTGTGCATTTCGTCTAATGCGGGTTTTTCAGTAAATTCTAAGTTTTTCAGTGCAACTCACTCATATACAATGTACTACACTGTGCATTTCGTCTAATGCGGGTTTTTCAGTAAATTCTAAGTTTTTCAGTGCAACTCACTCATATACAATGTACTACACTCTGCATTTCGTCTAATGGGGGTTTTTCAGTAAATTCCTAGTTTTTCAGTGCAACTCACTCATATACTATGTACTACACTGTGCATTTCGTCTAATGCGGGTTTTTCAGTAAATTCCAGTTTTTCAGTGCAACTAACTCATATACTATGTACTACACTGTGCATTTCGTCTAATGCGGGTTTTTCAGTAAATTCTAAGTTTTTCAGTGCAACTCACTCATATACAATGTACTACACTGTGCATTTCGTCTAATGCGGGTTTTTCAGTAAATTCTAAGTTTTTCAGTGCAACTCACTCATATACAATGTACTACACTGTGCATTTCGTCTAATGCGGTTTTTCGGTAAATTCTAAGTTTTTCAGTGCAACTCACTCATATACTATGTACTACACTGTGCATTTCGTCTAATGCGGGTTTTTCAGTAAATTCTAAGTTTTTCAGTGCAACTCACTCATATACAATGTACTACACTGTGCATTTCGTCTAATGCGGGTTTTTCAGTAAATTCTAAGTTTTTCAGTGCAACTCACTCATATACTATGTACTACACTGTGCATTTCGTCTAATGCGGGTTTTTCAGTAAATTCTAAGTTTTTCAGTGCAACTCACTCATATACAATGTACTACACTGTGCATTTCGTCTAATGCGGGTTTTTCAGTAAATTCTAATTTTTTCAGTGCAACTCACTCATATACAATGTACTACACTGTGCATTTAGTCTAATGCGGGTTTTAAGTAAATTCTAAGTTTTTCAGTGCAACTCACTCATATACAATGTACTACACTGTGCATTTCGTCTAATGCAGGTTTTTCAGTAAATTCTAAGTTTTTCAGTGCAACTCACTCATATACAATGTACTACACTGTGCATTTCGTCTAATGCGGGTTTTTCAGTAAATTCTAAGTTTTTCAGTGCAACTCACTCATATACAATGTACTACACTATGCATTTCGTCTAATGCGGGTTTTTCAGTAAATTCTAAGTTTTTCAGTGCAACTCACTCATATACAATGTACTATTCTGTGCATTTCGTCTAATGCGGGTTTTTTAGTAAATTCTAAGTTTTTCAGTGCAACTCACTCATATACAATGTACTACACTCTGCATTTCGTCTAATGCGGGTTTTTCAGTAAATTCTAAGTTTTTCAGTGCAACTCACTCATATACAATGTACTACACTGTGCATTTCGTCTAATGCGGGTTTTTCAGTAAATTCTAAGTTTTTCAGTGCAACTCACTCATATACAATGTACTACACTGTGCATTTCGTCTAATGCGGGTTTTTCAGTAAATTCTAAGTTTTTCAGTGCAACTCACTCATATACTATGTACTACACTGTGCATTTCGTCTAATGCGGGTTTTTCAGTAAATTCTAAGTTTTTCAGTGCAACTCACTCATATACAATGTACTACACTGTGCATTTCGTCTAATGCGGGTTTTTCAGTAAATTCTAAGTTTTTCAGTGCAACTCACTCATATACAATGTACTACACTGTGCATTTCGTCTAATGCGGGTTTTTCAGTAAATTCTAATTTTTTCAGTGCAACTCACTCATATACAATGTACTACGCTGTGCATTTCGTCTAATGCGGGTTTTTCAGTAAATTCTAAGTTTTTCAGTGCAACTCACTCATATACAATGTACTACACTGTGCATTTCGTCTAATGCGGGTTTTTCAGTAAATTCTAAGTTTTTCAGTGCAACTCACTCATATACTATATACTACACTGTGCATTTCGTCTAATGCGGGTTTTTCAGTAAATTCTAAGTTTTTCAGTGCAACTCACTCATATACAATGTACAACACTGTGCATTTCGTCTAATGCGGGTTTTTCAAAAATTCTAAGTTTTTCAGTGCAACTCACTCATATACAATGTACTACACTATGCATTTCGTCTAATGCGGGTTTTTCAGTAAATTCTAAGTTTTTCAGTGCAACTCACTCATATACTATGTACTACACTGTGCATTTCGTCTAATGCGGGTTTTTCAGTAAATTCCTAGTTTTTCAGTGCAACTCACTCATATACAATGTACTACACTGTGCATTTCGTCTAATGCGGGTTTTTCAGTAAATTCTAAGTTTTTCAGTGCAACTCACTCATATACAATGTACTACACTCTGCATTTCGTCTAATGCGGGTTTTTCAGTAAATTCCTAGTTTTTCAGTGCAACTCACTCATATACTATGTACTACACTGTGCATTTCGTCTAATGCGGGTTTTTCAGTAAATTCTAAGTTTTTCAGTGCAACTCACTCATATACAATGTACTACACTGTGCATTTCGTCTAATGCGGGTTTTTCAAAAATTCTAAGTTTTTCAGTGCAACTCACTCATATACAATGTACTACACTATGCATTTCGTCTAATGCGGGTTTTTCAGTAAATTCTAAGTTTTTCAGTGCAACTCACTCATATACTATGTACTACACTGTGCATTTCGTCTAATGCGGGTTTTTCAGTAAATTCTAAGTTTTTCAGTGCAACTCACTCATATACAATGTACTACACTGTGCATTTCGTCTAATGCGGGTTTTTCAGTAAATTCTAAGTTTTTCAGTGCAACTCACTCATATACAATGTACTACACTGTGCATTTCGTCTAATGCGGGTTTTTCAGTAAATTCCTAGTTTTTCAGTGCAACTCACTCATATACTATGTACTACACTGTGCATTTCGTCTAATGCGGGTTTTTCAGTAAATTCCTAGTTTTTCAGAAAAACTCACTCATATACAATGTACTACACTCTGCATTTCGTCTAATGCGGGTTTTTCAGTAAATTCTAAGTTTTTCAGTGCAACTCACTCATATACTATGTACTACACTGTGCATTTCGTCTAATGCGGGTTTTTCAGTAAATTCTAAGTTTTTCAGTGCAACTCACTCATATACAATGTACTACACTGTGCATTTCGTCTAATGCGGGTTTTTCAGTAAATTCTAAGTTTTTCAGTGCAACTCACTCATATACTATGTACTACACTGTGCATTTCGTCTAATGCGGGTTTTTCAGTAAATTCTAAGTTTTTCAGTGCAACTCACTCATATACAATGTACTACACTGTGCATTTCGTCTAATGCGGGTTTTTCAGTAAATTCTAAGTTTTTCAGTGCAACTCACTCATATACAATGTACTACACTGTGCATTTAGTCTAATGCGGGTTTTTAAGTAAATTCTAAGTTTTTCTGTGCAACTCACTCATATACAATGTACTACACTGTGCATTTCGTCTAATGCAGGTTTTTCAGTAAATTCTAAGTTTTTCAGTGCAACTCACTCATATACTATATACTACACTGTGCATTTCGTCTAATGCGGGTTTTTCAGTAAATTCTAAGTTTTTCAGTGCAACTCACTCATATACAATGTATTACACTGTGCATTTCGTCTAATGCGGGTTTTTCAGTAAATTCTAAGTTTTTCAGTGCAACTCACTCATATACTATGTACTACACTGTGCATTTCGTCTAATGCGTGTTTTTCGGTAAATTCTAAGTTTTTCAGTGCAACTCACTCATATACTATGTACTACACTGTGCATTTCGTCTAATGCGGGTTTTTCGGTAAATTCTAAGTTTTTCAGTGCAACTCACTCATATACAATGTACTACACTGTGCATTTCGTCTAATGCGGGTTTTTCAGTAAATTCTAAGTTTTTCAGTGCAACTCACTCATATACTATGTACTACACTGTGCATTTCGTCTAACGCGGGTTTTTCAGTAAATTCTAAGTTTTTCAGTGCAACTCACTCATATACAATGTACTACACTGTGCATTTCATCTAATGCGGGTTTTTCAGTAAATTCTAAGTTTTTCAGTGCAACTCACTCATATACAATGTACTACACTGTGCATTTAGTCTAATGCGGGTTTTTAAGTAAATTCTAAGTTTTTCAGTGAAACTCACTCATATACAATGTACTACACTGTGCATTTCGTCTAATGCAGGTTTTTCAGTAAATTCTAAGTTTTTCAGTGCAACTCACTCATATACTATATACTACACTGTGCATTTCGTCTAATGCGGGTTTTTCAGTAAATTCTAAATTTTTCAATGCAACTCACTCATATACAATGTACTACACTGTGCATTTCGTCTAATGCGGGTTTTTCAGTAAATTCTAAGTTTTTCAGTGCACTCACTCATATACAATGTACTACGCTGTGCATTTCGTATAATGCGGGTTTTTCAGTAAATTCTAAGTTTTTCAGTGCAACTCACTCATATACAATGTACTACACTGTGCATTTCGTCTAATGCGGGTTTTTCAGTAAATTCTAAGTTTTTCAGTGCAACTCACTCATATACTATATACTACACTGTGCATTTCGTCTAATGCGGGTTTTTCAGTAAATTCTAAGTTTTTCAGTGCAACTCACTCATATACAATGTACTACACTGTGCATTTCGTCTAATGCGGGTTTTTCAAAAATTCTAAGTTTTTCAGTGCAACTCACTCATATACAATGTACTACACTATGCATTTCGTCTAATGCGGGTTTTTCAGTAAATTCTAAGTTTTTCAGTGCAACTCACTCATATACTATGTACTACACTGTGCATTTCGTCTAATGCGGGTTTTTCAGTAAATTCTAAGTTTTTCAGTGCAACTCACTCATATACAATGTACTACACTGTGCATTTCGTCTAATGCGGGTTTTTCAGTAAATTCTAAGTTTTTCAGTGCAACTCACTCATATACAATGTACTACACTGTGCATTTCGTCTAATGCGGGTTTTTCAGTAAATTCCTAGTTTTTCAGTGCAACTCACTCATATACTATGTACTACACTGTGCATTTCGTCTAATGCGGGTTTTTCAGTAAATTCCTAGTTTTTCAGAACAACTCACTCATATACAATGTACTACACTCTGCATTTGTCTAATGCGGGTTTTTTAGTAAATTCTAAGTTTTTCAGTGCAACTCACTCATATACTATATACTACACTGTGCATTTCGTCTAATGCAGGTTTTTCAGTAAATTCTAAGTTTTTCAGTGCAACTCACTCATATACAATGTACTACACTGTGCATTTCGTCTAATGCGGGTTTTTCAGTAAATTCTAAGTTTTTCAGTGCAACTCACTCATATACTATGTACTACACTGTGCATTTCGTCTAATGCGAGTTTTTCAGTAAATTCTAAGTTTTTCAGTGCAACTCACTCATATACAATGTACTACACTGTGCATTTCGTCTAATGCGGGTTTTTCAGTAAATTCTAAGTTTTTCAGTGCAACTCACTCATATACAATGTACTACACTGTGCATTTTGTCTAATGCGGGTTTTTCAGTAAATTCTAAGTTTTTCAGTGCAACTCACTCATATACTATGTACTACACTGTGCATTTCGTCTAATGCGTGTTTTTCGGTAAATTCTAAGTTTTTCAGTGCAACTCACTCATATACTATGTACTACACTGTGCATTTCGTCTAATGCGGGTTTTTCGGTAAATTCTAAGTTTTTCAGTGCAACTCACTCATATACAATGTACTACACTGTGCATTTCGTCTAATGCGGGTTTTTCAGTAAATTCTAAGTTTTTCAGTGCAACTCACTCATATACTATGTACTACACTGTGCATTTCGTCTAACGCGGGTTTTTCAGTAAATTCTAAGTTTTTCAGTGCAACTCACTCATATACAATGTACTACACTGTGCATTTCATCTAATGCGGGTTTTTCAGTAAATTCTAAGTTTTTCAGTGCAACTCACTCATATACAATGTACTACACTGTGCATTTAGTCTAATGCGGGTTTTTAAGTAAATTCTAAGTTTTTCAGTGAAACTCACTCATATACAATGTACTACACTGTGCATTTCGTCTAATGCAGGTTTTTCAGTAAATTCTAAGTTTTTCAGTGCAACTCACTCATATACTATATACTACACTGTGCATTTCGTCTAATGCGGGTTTTTCAGTAAATTCTAAATTTTTCAATGCAACTCACTCATATACAATGTACTACACTGTGCATTTCGTCTAATGCGGGTTTTTCAGTAAATTCTAAGTTTTTCAGTGCACTCACTCATATACAATGTACTACGCTGTGCATTTCGTATAATGCGGGTTTTTCAGTAAATTCTAAGTTTTTCAGTGCAACTCACTCATATACAATGTACTACACTGTGCATTTCGTCTAATGCGGGTTTTTCAGTAAATTCTAAGTTTTTCAGTGCAACTCACTCATATACTATATACTACACTGTGCATTTCGTCTAATGCGGGTTTTTCAGTAAATTCTAAGTTTTTCAGTGCAACTCACTCATATACAATGTACTACACTGTGCATTTCGTCTAATGCGGGTTTTTCAAAAATTCTAAGTTTTTCAGTGCAACTCACTCATATACAATGTACTACACTATGCATTTCGTCTAATGCGGGTTTTTCAGTAAATTCTAAGTTTTTCAGTGCAACTCACTCATATACTATGTACTACACTGTGCATTTCGTCTAATGCGGGTTTTTCAGTAAATTCTAAGTTTTTCAGTGCAACTCACTCATATACAATGTACTACACTGTGCATTTCGTCTAATGCGGGTTTTTCAGTAAATTCTAAGTTTTTCAGTGCAACTCACTCATATACAATGTACTACACTGTGCATTTCGTCTAATGCGGGTTTTTCAGTAAATTCCTAGTTTTTCAGTGCAACTCACTCATATACTATGAACTACACTGTGCATTTCGTCTAATGCGGGTTTTTCAGTAAATTCCTAGTTTTTCAGAACAACTCACTCATATACAATGTACTACACTCTGCATTTGTCTAATGCGGGTTTTTTAGTAAATTCTAAGTTTTTCAGTGCAACTCACTCATATACTATATACTACACTGTGCATTTCGTCTAATGCAGGTTTTTCAGTAAATTCTAAGTTTTTCAGTGCAACTCACTCATATACAATGTACTACACTGTGCATTTCGTCTAATGCGGGTTTTTCAGTAAATTCTAAGTTTTTCAGTGCAACTCACTCATATACTATGTACTACACTGTGCATTTCGTCTAATGCGAGTTTTTCAGTAAATTCTAAGTTTTTCAGTGCAACTCACTCATATACAATGTACTACACTGTGCATTTCGTCTAATGCGGGTTTTTCAGTAAATTCTAAGTTTTTCAGTGCAACTCACTCATATACAATGTACTACACTGTGCATTTTGTCTAATGCGGGTTTTTCAGTAAATTCTAAGTTTTTCAGTGCAACTCACTCATATACAATGTACTACGCTGTGCATTTCGTCTAATGCGGGTTTTTCAGTAAATTCTAAGTTTTTCAGTGCAACTCACTCATATACAATGTACTACACTGTGCATTTCGTCTAATGCGGGTTTTTCAGTAAATTCTAAGTTTTTCAGTGCAACTCACTCATATACAATGTACTACACTGTGCATTTCGTCTAATGCGGGTTTTTCAGTAAATTCTAAGTTTTTCAGTGCAACTCACTCATATACAATGTACTACACTGTGCATTTCGTCTAATGCGGGTTTTTCAGTAAATTCTAAGTTTTTCAGTGCAACTCACCTTCATATACAATGTACTACACAGTGCATTTCGTCTAATGCGGGTTTTTTCAGTAAATTCTAAGTTTTTCAGTGCAAACTCACTCATATACAATGTACTACACTGTGCATTTCGTCTAATGCGGGTTTTTCAGTAAATTCTAAGTTTTTCAGTGCAACTCACTCATATACTATGTACTACACTGTGCATTTCGTCTAATGCGGGTTTTTCAGTAAATTCCTAGTTTTTCAGAACAACTCACTCATATACAATGTACTACAACTCTGCATTTCGTCTAATGCGGGTTTTTCAGTAAATTCTAAGTTTTTCAGTGCAACTCACTCATATACTATGTACCTTACACTGTGCATTTCGTCCTAATGCGGGTTTTTCAGTAAATTCTAAGTTTTTCAGTGCAACTCACTCATATACAATGTACTACACTGTGCATTTCGTCCTAATGCGTGTTTTTCAGTAAATTCTAAGTTTTTCAGTGCAACTCACTCATATACTATGTACTACACTGTGCATTTCGTCTAATGCGGGTTTTTCAGTAAATTCTAAGTTTTTCAGTGCAACTCACTCATATACAATGTACTACACTGTGCATTTCGTCTAATGCGGGTTTTTCAGTAAATTCCTAGTTTTTCAGTGCAACTCACTCATATACAATGTACTACACTGTGCATTTCGTCTAATGCGGGTTTTTCAGTAAATTCCTAGTTTTTCAGTGCAACTCACTCATATACTATGTACTACACTGTGCATTTCGTCTAATGCGGGTTTTTCAGTAAATTCCTAGTTTTTCAGTGCAACTAACTCATATACTATGTACTACACTGTGCATTTCGTCTAATGCGGGTTTTCAGTAAATTCTAAGTTTTTCAGTGCAACTCACTCATATACAATGTACTACACTGTGCATTTCGTCTAATGCGGGTTTTTCAGTAAATTCTAAGTTTTTTCAGTGCAACTCACTCATATACTATGTACTACACTGTGCATTTCGTCTAATGCGGGTTTTTCAGTAAATTCTAAGTTTTTCAGTGCAACTCACTCATATACAATGTACTACACTGTGCATTTCGTCTAATGCGGGTTTTTCAGTAAATTCTAAGTTTTTCAGTGCAACTCACTCATATACAATGTACTACACTGTGCATTTCGTCTAATGCGGGTTTTTCAGTAAATTCTAAGTTTTTCAGTGCAACTCACTCATATACAATGTACTACGCTGTGCATTTCGTCTAATGCGGGTTTTACAGTAAATTCTAAGTTTTTCAGTGCAACTCACTCATATACAATGTACTACACTGTGCATTTCGTCTAATGCGGGTTTTTCAGTAAATTCTAAGTTTTTCAGTGCAACTCACTCATATACTATATACTACACTGTGCATTTCGTCTAATGCGGGTTTTTCAGTAAATTCTAAGTTTTTCAGTGCAACTCACTCATATACAATGTACTACACTGTGCATTTCGTCTAATGCGGGTTTTTCAAAAATTCTAAGTTTTTCAGTGCAACTCACTCATATAACAATGTACTACACTATGCATTTCGTCTAATGCGGGTTTTTTCAGTAAATTCTAAGTTTTTCAGTGCAACTCACTCATATACTATGTACTACACTGTGCATTTCGTCTAATGCGGGTTTTTCAGTAAATTCTTAGTTTTTCAGTGCAACTCACTCATATACAATGTACTACACTGTGCATTTCGTCTAATGCGGGTTTTTCAGTAAATTCTAAGTTTTTCAGTGCAACTCACTCATATAACAATGTACTACACTCTGCATTTCGTCTAATGCGGGTTTTTCAGTAAATTCCTAGTTTTTCAGTGCAACTCACTCATATACTATGTACTACACTGTGCATTTCGTTTAATGCGGGTTTTTCAGTAAATTCCTAGTTTTTCAGTGCAACTAACTCATATACTATGTACTACACTGTGCATTTCGTCTAATGCGGGTTTTTCAGTAAATTCTAAGTTTTTCAGTGCAACTCACTCATATACAATGTACTACACTGTGCATTTCGTCTAATGCGGGTTTTTCAGTAAATTCTAAGTTTTTCAGTGCAACTCACTCATATACTATGTACTACACTGTGCATTTCGTCTAATGCGGGTTTTTCAGTAAATTCTAAGTTTTTCAGTGCAACTCACTCATATACAATGTACTACACTGTGCATTTCGTCTAATGCGTGTTTTTCAGTAAATTCTAAGTTTTTCAGTGCAACTCACTCATATACTATGTACTACACTGTGCATTTCGTCTAATGCGGGTTTTTCAGTAAATTCTAAGTTTTTCAGTGCAACTCACTCATATACAATGTACCTACACTGTGCATTTCGTCTAATGCGGGTTTTTCAGTAAATTCTAAGTTTTTCAGTGCAACTCACTCATATACAATGTACTACACTGTGCATTTCGTCTAATGCGGGTTTTTCAGTAAATTCTAAGTTTTTCAGTGCAACTCACTCATATACAATGTACTACGCTGTGCATTTCCGTCTAATGCGGGTTTTTCAGTAAATTCTAAGTTTTCAGTGCAACTCACTCATATACAATGTACTACACTGTGCATTTCGTCTAATGCGGGTTTTTCAGTAAATTCTAAGTTTTTCAGTGCAACTCACTCATATACTATATACTACACTGTGCATTTCGTCTAATGCCGGGTTTTTCAGTAAATTCTAAGTTTTTCAGTGCAACTCACCTCATATACAATGTACTACACTGTGCATTTCGTCTAATGCGGGTTTTTCAAAAATTCTAAGTTTTTCAGTGCAACTCACTCATATACAATGTACTACACTATGCATTCATCTAATGCGGGTTTTTCAGTAATTCTAAGTTTTTCAGTGCAACTCACTCATATACAATGTACTACACTCTGCATTTCGTCTAATGCGGGTTTTTCAGTAAATCCTAGTTTTTCAGTGCAACTCACTCATATACTATGTACTACACTGTGCATTTCGTCTAATGCGGGTTTTTCAGTAAATTCCTAGTTTTTCAGTGCAACTAACTCATATACTATGTACTACACTGTGCATTTCGTCTAATGCGGGTTTTTTCAGTTAAATTCTAAGTTTTTCAGTGCAACTCACTCATATACAATGTACTACACTCTGCATTTCGTCTAATGCGGGTTTTTCAGTAAATTCTAAGTTTTCAGTGCAACTCACTCATATACAATGTACTACACTGTGCATTTCGTCTAATGCGGGTTTTTCGGTAAATTCTAAGTTTTTCAGTGCAACTCACTCATATACTATGTACTACACTGTGCATTTCGTCTAATGCGGGTTTTTCAGTAAATTCTAAGTTTTTCAGTGCAACTCACTCATATACAATGTACTACACTGTGCATTTCGTCTAATGCGGGTTTTTCAGTAAATTCTAAGTTTTTCAGTGCAACTCACTCATATACTATGTACTAAACTGTGCATTTCGTCTAATGCGGGTTTTTCAGTAAATTCTAAGTTTTTCAGTGCAACTCACTCATATACAATGTACTACACTGTGCATTTCGTCTAATGCGGGGTTTTTCAGTAAATTCTAAGTTTTTCAGTGCAACTCACTCATATACAATGTACTACACTGTGCATTTAGTCTAATGCGGGTTTTTCAGTAAATTCTAAGTTTTTCAGTGCAACTCACTCATATACAATGTACTACACTGTGCATTTCGTCTAATGCGGGTTTTTCAGTAAATTCTAAGTTTTTCAGTTGCAACTCACTCATATACAATGTACTACACTGTGCATTTGTCTAATGCGGGTTTTTCAGTAAATTCTAAGTTTTCAGTGCAACTCACTCATATACAATGTACTACACTGTGCATTTCGTCTAATGCGGGTTTTTCAGTAAATTCTAAGTTTTTCAGTGCAACTCACTCATATACAATGTACTACACTGTGCATTTCGTCTAATGCGGGTTTTTCAGTAAATTCTAAGTTTTTCTGTGCACTCACTCATATACTATGTACTACACTGTGCATTTCGTCTAATGCGGGCGGGTTTTTCAGTAAATTCCTAGTTTTTCGAGTGCAACTCACTCATATACAATGTACTATACTGGGCATTCGTCTAATGCGGGGTTTTTCAGTAAATTCTAAGTTTTTCAGTGCAACTCACTCATATACAATGTACTACACTGTGCATTTCGTCTAATGCG